>NW_010197256.1:38169-77928 GCF_000695765.1 Mesitornis unicolor | reverse complement strand
TATATATATATATATTTTTTAACCTGTTCATTTTTTCATCAAAGGAGGTCACCTCTTCACCTTTCTTTTAATCTTTCTTCCCTTTTATTCCTCTTATTCCAGTGTTCTTTCCAACTTGTGAAAGGCACTTAATCTCTGTTTGAAACTGTTCCTGATTTGCTCCAGCAGCACGGCTTCTCTTACCGAGTTCATCCAAACGGGTAAAGAGGAAGATGCCTTTGACACTTCTGCTGTCCTGGGAGGATGCAGCCACTCCTTGGCCAAGAGCTACTAAAGGAAGGTTATTTTAGGAATGCTATGGATTTGTATATATTGCTTTGGCTTGGTTTACAGTCACCCCATCTTAGAGATGTTTTTGAATATCTGCTATTGATGCATGAATAGTACTGCTATTTATAAGGTGTTTTCAGCCAAGAAAACTGGCCACTGCCACCACGAGAAGGCAGCCTGCCCGCCTGCATGGAAATTGTCTTTGTTTCAGTTCCTTATGAGGCCAGAATAAATACAAAAAAAAGCCCAAGCTCTCCCTTTTTCAAGGTGAGGTGGTGTTTTGAGCTGTGTCTGCTCGGCAGTGACCTCTCCAGCACAGCCGACTGGTCCAGGCAAGCCCAAAGCCAGGCTCCTGGGGGAGCTCTCGTCTTTCCCTTGGAGTCCTTGAACCACCTCTAGTAATAAATGTGAAGCTGTGCTAGCTGGTGAAAATGTGCCCCTCCTACCACCTGATGTCCTTATTTCTGCAACCTGTTTGAAGACTTATTTTCTTCCCCATCATCTCCTAATATCTGGTCTATGCAGGTGGGTAGCTGGACTCTAGAGCAAGTTCACTTGTCCCACAATTGTATTATTTCTGTTTTTACTCAGCTAGACAGAGCAAATTAAGAATTAATTCCTTTTACTCTCATGTTGTAGGCTAGGACTAAAAAGAACTCGGGCAAATCTGCTGTTATAACTCATCTATGTGAGAAGAGGGTGAGTGATAAGGTTCAGGATTGATGACTAATAGACACGTAAAACTGATCTTCACAAGATATTCCCAGAGTCATTACTCAGTGAATAACCTTATAGATGAGAGGGTTATATAACAATTGTGTTCTGGAGAATAATACATTTTTCACTTAATTTGCCTTTGCAAGCTGCTTTTTCTTGAACCTGCAAAATTGAGTTCCTTCTTAAGTAGGAGATCAGTTACTGAAAAATTATGAAATGCATATTGGATGTATGTTGAGTCAGGGGTTATCTGCTGTAGGAAAAGATGCATTTAGAGAAGAGAGCATGCAGATAAATCAAAGTTTATCTTCAAAAGAGATCAGGGCACCTACTCCATTAATGTGAGGAACTGCCAGGCTTCAGGTGCCAGCTATTAACTGGTGATGGAGTGGGAAGGGGGATGTAAGAGTCAACTGATGGGAAAACAGTTTGAGTAGGTGTTAACAAACAAAAAATCTCTTTTTAATGCAACACCCATGGTTTTATGATTGGAAATCTCCGTGTGAACAAAACCCCGTTACTTATTTACGGTCAGGTAGTTGCTCTTGGACCATCCTGCCTTTGGACTGGGTTGATGCACCTCGTGTATCCTGTGTGCTTCTCTTTGTGGTTTGCCATTTATTTCCCTTTACAGTCTTTAAAACCTTACTAGCTTTGTATTTAATATGCTATGCTTGTCCTCATCAATATAGAATTTCCTTGAAAATTAAGCACAACCCTTGCTTTGCTCAGGCGACACCTTAAGACTTAAAAATGTGAGTGCAGTTACAAAAAATCATCTAGGGGAAAAAGTCTCCCTTTAAAAAATACATCTAATAACAGTGTTCGTGTTTCTTCGGTGGTGTAGCAATAACTTCTAAGTGCCTTCCCACTGTGGTGATTTCTAGTTCACTTTCAAAAATCCAGCTTATTGAAAATGTCACTATTAATAGCCTTCTGGTGGTACAATAAAAGATAATTCAATAGGATATCCCAGTTAAGCAGGGTACCTTGTTTACTTTGGGTTTCTGCCCAGCAGCTGCTTATGCTAAAGTTCTACAAATAATACAGGAATTAATCAAGGTGTAACCATGGGGACAGTGCAAGTGTAGTCACCAGAATGTGACCTGGGAAGATGAATTACATAATTCATCTGCAATTTGGTATGATCATAGGTAATAAGCTACCAATCTCTTGACCGCCTTGGGGATATGGTAATGCTGTTGTTGCTGATGCTTCCCAGAAGAGTCAAAGAAAATGTAAAAACAGTATTTATTGAATTAAGGCTCCAGTTTTCTTACGGATATGCCCGTAAGGTGTGAAATTGGGTTCCAAATGTGTGTATATACAGCAGCATAAGCATGTTTCTGGGTACAAATTACATGATAACTTGTGCATGTTTTCTGAGTAAAAGGTGCGGGGAAAAACAACTGGTCAGTATTAGTGAGAATAAAGAAATTTAATTGGATTTTTTCGTGTTTATTTTTAGCTTGCAAGATAATTGCCTCATTATGGGTGGTAGATTCTGATTTTATCATCAGTGTTTATCAGAACTACATGCAGTTCCCGGAAAGATGTAACCAGTCACAAAAGCCCGTCAGCTGCTCAGAAACGGCTATTAAGAGGGGAATAGTTCAAATCTATAAAGATGGGATATCTAGAAAAATAGTCATTTTGGGAGGGCTGGTGGGCAAGGATCATTATGCCATTATTTTAAATTAATAGTCCTGTTTCAGTTAACTTGGTCCTACATTTAGAGCTCATCAAGACACCCATGGGAATATGCGAATTAGTTTGTTTTAATTGCATTATTTAATTTGATTGTCTAAATGGCCTTTCTGTTTTTATATGGAACCACTTTTTAGCTGAAAACATGTTCTGATTTGAATTTGCATGTGTGCTTGTTGTGTATGCTCGCTACTTTGGTTCTCCTCCAAAGATCTTTTCTTTTTCCTCGGAAAAAAAAAATAGTGAGAATTAATGTGTTGGCAAAATCCAGCCATGACTTCAGAGAGAGTTGTGAATAATGAATGCAGGATCTTTCTCTTTTCACTGCAATGGCAGTAAAACATTAGCCAGCTTTTTATTAAAAATGCGGCATTTGTAATTATGCTCCAGAAAAGAACAATTCAAGTGCAGAAAACTCTTAGACCCTCATGTGCCAATAAATTCAGTGAGGGCAGACAGATGGGGCCTGATTTGATGTAAACAAGGTTTTGGAGTGGCTCAAACCATGTAAATGCTGCTGGAGCTGGGTTTTAGTGCTCCTGGAGAAAAAAGAAAGTTATATTTCAGTGTGAGCTAGTTAAAAGATAAATATGGGGAGACAATGTGGGGAAAGCTCTCTGGTTATGTTTCCTTAGTCTTACAGCACGAGGGCGTGCAACTCTTGATGCCGTTGTATGTAATTCTATAAAAGACATTTATCAGAGGTAGTTAATAATTGTTTAAATGTGGTTTTGGCAAAACCAGGTAAGGGTTTGGTTTGCGCAGCCTAAGGGAATCCTCCTAAACCATCCTCTTGAAGTCAATGGCAGCTTTGTCATTGACTTAAAGATTAAAGGGTTCAGGAAGGTGAATTGGCTTAAATCAAAGTGATTTAGCTCTGATTTAAACCAACAAGCAGAAAACTTTGATTTAAGTAATTGTTTTTAATCTTATTGTGATTTTTATAGTGTTAGTTGTTTTCTTAGAGACAAATTACTTGACTGATATATCAATTTAAATGTACTCATTTGTGACCAATGAGAAATTTAGCTGGTATGTTTCCTCCTTCCCACTTACATAGGTTTTTTCCTGACCAGGTTCACGTTCAGGCTCAGCCATTCAAAAATTTTTAGCTCCTGTTTGAAATGTGAATCGCTGAGATTTAATTCAGTGCCTGTTAATTCTCAAAGTATGTATTCATTTTTATATGCCTTTATTTTGGAACTGGATATGGTTTAGTTCTGATTCCATGCACTTTTATTCACCATTTGGAGTGGATTTTTTGTGGACACTAGAGGGAGTACACAGTTTCAGGAACTTAGAAGTTTTAGTCTCATTGAACCAGGATGATCTAATCAGGCAACACTATTTACATATATATACACCTATATAATAAAATATATATGATATTACTAGTCAGGCTTGTATATCTTTGGTCACTTGTCAAGGGGAAAACAAACAAAATGTAAGGGATTTTTAAAAAAAAAATCTAAAAGAAAAATTAAACATTTATCACATATTCTGGGTTACAAGAGTGGTACCTTGCATTCTCCAGCATAGTTTAGAATACAAATCAGGACAAAAGTGGCAAGGCAATGCAGGAAGATTTCAGGTTCATGCTGTTTTTCAGTCAATACGGCTGTATACGTTGGATGTGTGTGTGAGAGAGAGACTCGCAGCATCTGTCTGCTCTTCTGACTAAAATGAGCTTGCTATCGTCTAAAATATATTTTGGGTAGGGACATGGAATTGTTGATGCTGCATTAAGCCGTACAAGATGAATGAGGTTAGAGTGTTTGGTAATGAAGAAATAGCAATATTCCATGTTTTCTGATATGTAGTAAGGGTTGGAACGCTGGTAGTAATTTTTTTTTGGTCTGCTTTTTCCTCTCTTTAGCCTCTTAACCAGTTTCAACTTCGAGTTCCAATGGCTCTAGGTTGGTTTCAGTAATGTTACATACATTCCAGAGGAAACATATTGATTATAATAAGAATATTTTGTCTTGGATGTAATTTTATAGGCTTGTGTTAAAATGCATTGATTTTTTTGGCTGAAATATTTGGGCTTCGGGGTAGATGCATTTGTTCTGGTTAGGAGTGCATTGGAGTCACTGGAACTCTTGTGCTTCAGCAAATACATTTCCATTTAAGAGCAAATGTAACTTCTGGAAAGATTAAATGGACATTAGTCGGTCAGGCGTCATAGTTTCAAACATGCTGTTCTTTCTGACACGTAAAACATTGACACTTGAAAGAATGCTTTCTAATCTTACTCTATTAATCATATTGTTAATGTATGTAGGTGTAAATCTGTTGTAATGTGGTGCTTGCCTTCCAAAAATACGTGTATGTATTGGTGATTTCTGTCTTAACTCCCAGATAATAAGGTTGGCTGACTAATGCCTGTTTAATTTCTCTTACCTCTGCAATGTAATTGAAGTGAGATGTCTTTAACCTATCATCAAACAAGAGCCTTCAAGTTTCTGGTGTGAAGCAGTGCTATCAGCATCATCCCTGATAGCAGGTAATCAGTCGCACCTATTGATTTGACACGGATTTCCATCGTGTCTGCCAAGTGTGCTGTAACCCCTCCAAAGCCTCTGCTAGTCTAACGTTATTGTTTTCTGTGTCTACTTTTCTGCATTTCAAATGGGAATACTTTCCTATCTTGCATGGTGAAGAATAAATAGTAATGTTTTAAAAGCATTATAAACTTCTAGAGCCTTCTGGGGCTGTCAGAGTCTGAAGCTTTTGTTATTAGTACACAGTGCAGTTCACTGGTGCCAGTGCTGGAAACCAATACCCCTTACTCCTTTTATATATATATATATATAAAACTCAGACCTGTATTTTCCCTTCCCGTGTTTAAATCCACGGAAAAGGCTTTGACAGAGGAAATCTACAGTGGTTTTATAGGGAGCTTCTCTCCTTCATTTTTTTTTTTCTTTCCTTGTAATTCTCCACCAGCCATTTCCCATCAGCGGAAGTTGGTCTTGCTCCCTTCTCCGTGACTAGTCGCTAGCTCACATTTTTGACAGGTCTCTGCCAGAAACGGAAGCAATTATGGCTGTGATAATTCCAGACGAGCTTTGGCCGAGTTTGTTGTCCATGTCAGCAGATGGAGCTCCAATGGACCTCGGCTCTGTTGCCAACCCTGAAATTGCCTCCCTGGCTGGGCAGCGCAGTTGTTGCTCGATGCCTGACAGTCTGGGCTTAGGTTCATAAATAAAATGCATTATTTGTGTGGTTTTTTGTGGTGTTCTTTTCCACAATGAACGTGACCAACTATAACACAGATGGAGCAAGCAGGCTGTGGTGGAAATGACTTATAAAGCTGTTATTTCTGTAAAAGAAATATACCTGTGGTGTGGCTGCAGACTGCTGGGATCTGTGCTGTTTGGCCATGTTGGAGAGGGCGGAGAAGCCCTCCTCTTGCTCCCTTCCCCCTGGTAAATCTGTGCCCAGACCGTGAGGATAAGGACATGAGATTCAAGGATTGCAGTTGGCTTAATAATACATGTTTTAAGCAGCACTGCCAATGTTAATATTAGACTATACTTTCATAAATGCCTGTGAATAAGATGTGTAACACATACCTATTAGGGAAATGTTTTTACATATGTATGTCTTTATTGTGAACTTAAATATTTCTTGTGTATTTGGCTGCTCAGCTACCCCTAAATATCATGCAAGTATTAGGTTAATATTAAAATTCAGTTATGGCTGCCTTTAATTCATGAAGTGTAATAATATTTTTTGGGTACTGAAAGAATCTAGCTCCCTGCAAAAGTCCTGTCAACTCTAATGGTTGTTACTCAAAGTTAACCAAAATCTAATAGACTTCTATGTGTTTAAATCCAGCTAGTATGGCTATCAACGAATTAATGTCTTACAGAACCAAAAGCAATTCTGCTACATCTTATATCCTGCAACTGCAAGCTGATATATAATATACATTAATCAATTTGTCATAAGTGAACCCCTATTTTGTATACAAGCAAATAAAACAGACATGCCACAACATATTTTATTCATAAACCAATATGTAACAAACGGACATAGATTTAATCTCCCACTTTTTAAATAAAATATGCTTACATCAATCTGCTTGTTCTACAAATTTATATAACGTTTGTGAATCAATACATGATACATTTAATCTACTTTTATCTCTGACATGTTTGTTACTTTATAATTACCTCAATTTAATGAAAAGTTTCTTGTTTTAAGACAGTCATAGAAGCAACTCGGCTTTTAATTAGAAGTTTTACCTTGGTTTAAAAAAGGTCACTTTAGCCAAGGGGAGATGATGTCCTTTTATAGTAGCACATCTTGCTTTTGTTCCTAATTGATGTTATTTGCTGGCTGCTGAAGAGTAATTCATGCTGCTGGTAAGGAGAGAGGAGAGGGAGAAAAAAGAGAATTTCAGTAGTGTTGTTGCATTTTTTAAAATAATCTTTTCTAGTGTCAGAATGTTCATGCTTTTTCTCCTAGTAGTTAACTAGTGTTGGAAAAAGAAATGCATAGCAATGTTCTTAATTTGTGGAGAAATGTGATATTTTACTAACAAAGTAAAAGTAAATGCTAGGATGTGTTTACTGTTGAGACAGCAGCGTGCACTGCATTGCACTGGAATATTATATGTTGAAGCATGTGCCTGTCCTGGCATTTCTTACCTCATGTCTTTTCGTTTTGGTTAGGAAAGCCTATGGTCTGCAATGTTCAGTGTGGAGTATTTGCACCTGCACTGTACATGTGTGATTCCACAAAAAGACTGCTAGGTACCTTTAAAAAACTGCATGTTATTAAAACTAAACAGAGAACAAACCAATGTAACAGTTCAAATAGAATATGGAAAGCAAGAGCTGAGCATCACTCAAACGTCAAAACAGCCAGTCTTTAAATCCAACAAAATTTTATCTGAAAAAAGTTTCCCCTGTGATGCAATATAATGTTCTTTAAGAGACTAAAAACTAAGGGAATATGTGATGGGAAGCAGGTCAGATCAAGTGGAAGACTAACAATAGATGGACAAAAGCAATCAAGGGAACAGTAAGAAATATGAGGAAAAATAGGGAATGTTTTGACACCCTGATCTTCCTAGTGTCTGTAAGAATGGTCCAGCCATTGTGGTCTGGTGTCTGTTTTACTCAAGGAAGACCCAGAGCTGGAATTGAAGGCAAAAGCTGGTCCTGCTGATACACATCTCCACCAGCCAGATCACAGCCAACAAGGACAAAAAGGACTTTTTGAGTTGTTCTTTTTCCTTTGCCTTGTCCATGGTCATGGGATGTCCAGCGCAAAGACACGGGAATATTTCAGTGTAGTTCAAGAAACTCATGCATATGCCTGAATTTATTTAATTTATTGACTCCATCGTTGCTTCATTACAAATAACCCTTGTGTTTAAGCCACTTCTTGGCCCTAAAATGTTGATAAAAAGAAAATTATTTTCATATTTATTGAAGGAATTGGGTGATTGAAATTCTAATTGTAAGGATCAAGCTGTACAGTGTCAGGTATATATGTAACCTTGTTAAATTTTCAAAAGATAAATTTGCTAGAAAAGAGCTCAGACACCTTTTGTTAAGGCACCATTTGTTAATTTAAGAGACAGATTTGCAAACACTCATTGTCGGCTTGCTCTGAGAATCAAGGAACCTGCTGAGCTCAAAGAATTATTGAAAATCAATGAATTCTTAGTATGCAGGAGGTCAGATGTGTTTCTAAAATACAGAGATGTACAATTAAAGTATTACAGTGCATATGTGCCTTGTTTAAAAAAATCTCTTTACGACAGATCGTTATACCCCTCAATCTATCAAGTAGTTAATTTTAAATCCTAAGGAAACACATATCCATATGTACGTTACTCTGGAAAGTTATGTTGCTTTGAGAGTAATAATGTGTATTTTTAATGTTGTTTGTGCTTCTGATTTTGTGTCAGATGGCATTGGGAGCTGTTGTTATCTTTTATGCTAATTACAAAGTTATCCCCTTTGCTGCTCTGTAGTACATCTCATGGAGTTTTCCAATTCAGTCTTGTTTTTTCTTTTTTTTCCACTTAGACAGTATAGTGCTCTGTCTTTATACCCCAAGCCAGCCTGGCTCTTCCTGCATTAGCCTAGACTACTCATTTTACCGCCTGATTCACTTCATCTGGAGCCTGGATTTTCAGAAATCTACTCCAAAGCTGAGCATACAAATTCATGCTTAGGTACCAGAATAGATAATTTGATCATCAAAGTTGCAGAGTTCCCTGCACTTCCCATGAAGAGCTGCTCATTATTCATGGGGGGTGAATTTAGCAGGCTTTAGGGTGTTTCTGGTTTTAAAATTTTGATCCAGGTTTTCACTTGCGCTAGGCCAAGAGAGTTAGGCAGTTTTCAGTGGTTTGAGGAACCAACTGCTGGCACTACGTACTAAAATTTCTGTAGCTTCTGTTCTTATTTTACGTTGGCAGTATTAACAGTCACTCCACCACTGTGTGTCAACACTCCTCAAATTATCTTAAGAAGTTCTGAGTAATCAGTGTAGTAATGAATGAAAATCACATTTAAATTAAAGAAGTATTAATTGAGCGAAGGGCTTTCCCAGTTTCCTTCAAAGACAGCAGCAGAGTGGAGATGGTTCATCCCAAGGCTGCTGTCACCACAGTGGGGTTGGTAACCTATGCCTGGTCTCATTAAAAAAAGCAAACCAACCAAAAAAACCCCAAACCTAACCCAACAAAAGGCAATAAGCATGTGTTAATGCACCTATATGTAATGTGCATGTTTATCTGACAAATGGAGTTCAGTGGTTTGAACTCTGCCTCTGAGCAGTTGGGGCCTGGATAGAGAAGAGTAGCATTTCTATCCAGTGGGTGGGAGAAGACTTTCTTGGTGGCCATTGAATGGTCATGCATTGCAGCAGGGTAATCTCCAACTGGAGAGAACAAAACTTTACCATGAGAGGATGTTTAATGGTGGTACTGGTGCCCAGAGGGGCTGAATTATCTCCATCCTTAGAAATGTTCGAACAGTGCATTTGACAAGCTCCAGTGCAAGCTGGTCTAACTCTGAACTTAGTTCTTCTTTGAGCTAAGGGAGTTTGATAAGGACCTTGAGAGGTCTGCTCCAACTTACAGTCGTGTGTGATTTCCAAAACGGGAGGGTCCGAGCAGTATTATAGTCTTTAAAGATTTTGAACCACCTTCCCAGTCAAGTACTTAAAAAATAAAAGATACATTTGTCAGCCACTGAGAAACATAGGGGCTGTAAAAGAAGCCTTTAAAACTTCCCTGAAAATTATACCAAAATAGTAGGCTTCTTAAAGAGACATTACCATAGTTGAGGCCGGATGTAAATATATTTCCATCATGGTTTATTTCAAAAAGATTTGTGAAAGCTGTGGTATTTGAGCAAACCATTATTGTTGGATAGCACAAAATATCAAAAGTTCAAAAAGGAGCCGCTATGTAAATTTGCAAAGGAAATTGTCAGAGTATAAAAGGCTTTTCTTCAGAAAAGCTGTTTTGTCTGAGTGTTTCTAAGCACTGCAGTAACTGCTATAGGACCTATGTAGGGTAGCTGATAACACAGTGATGGCATTGTACTGTAGTGCCAGCCTCAGAGGTGGGTTTTAACTGAAACCCAACTTTTGAGTTGCAAAACTAGTTTAGATAGATCGGACGAGCAGCGTGATAAAGTGGAGAAAGACAAGTTTTGCTTTGCACAGTGACTTTGACCATACTTGGAAATTTTACAAAGAATTCAGAGCCTTGCCTGCAGAAACCAACTAGCAAAAAGATTGGCAGGAATGGTTCTGCTTCAGAAAGTTAGCTTCACCCTGGGGTGGTCAAAAGTGGTGATGGACCTCAGATAAAGTTAGCCATGACTTGGACTTGCCAATGCTATGGATGTGGAAGATGTTATGTGGCTATGGGTGTCGCTATTATAGCAGTGTTTTTCTCATTGCACTTGGACAACCGTGTGATAGTTGGGCTAATGTGATGAAGATGTTACCTGGACAAAATACCTAGAGCTTTTCATTCATAAGGGATCTTCTGAGTGGAATATACAGGTCTTTTGACTAATGCCAACTTGTGTTGGAAGACCATCTTCTAGTGTCAAGTCCAAACAGCCACTGAACATGTTCAGAAACTCTGCAATGATTTGGAAGTCGGTGTTGAATTTGGTGAAGCAAAATCAGCAGTTATTCTTTCATTGGTTTGTCTTGCTCTGAGGTATAAACATTGTGGGGAGAAACCTTTTGAAGTGGTAGTATGCATTCATGGAGCAAGCTGGGACAAAAAACAACCTCTCAGGTTATACTGCAGACCATATGTGTTGAGAAATTGGTAAAATATCACATCTAGAAGTTAGCCATTAGCAGAGCTGAGTGGCGTCTTGACTCCAGATTGACTCTGAGGACTGAAATCTGCAGAAGTGAAAGTCAAGTGTCTTGAGCACTGAGCTTTTGCAGTGGCGATGAGTGCTGAAGATGAAGAGAGTCATGAGTTGTGGTGGTTTGACGCAGTGATGAGGCCAACAGCCATGGGAGGTCTAATAATTGTCCTGAGCAGGTCCAAATTACTCGTTACAGAGGTCACTGTAAATCCTGCCTCTGCAGGAGAAAAACTGGTTTATGGGTGAAGTTGTGTGTTTTGGTTACTATAGCAGTACTCAGAAATTGGTCCAAAAAATCTGGCTTGGAGCTAAGTGTACCCAGTCTATACTGCTGGCAGAGCAAATTACTGGAGTAACATTATAAAATACTAAAAGTAAATTATATATTGAGAAGGCAGGAGTAGAAGAGAAAATTAAAGGGTCTCGAACTCTAGTTGGGTCAGTGGTATTAATTAACTTGGGGTTTAGTGGAGAAGAATGACAACAGAAATTTGAGAATAAAACCGAACTATTCTGAAATAGTGCATGGCAAGGTTAACGAATTGCTGTAAGAAACTCAAAAGCTGATAAATGACAGTTCTGCTTAGTTGCAGGGGCTGCTTTAGGGACCACAAGGTTTGAGAGGAGGAAATGCCTCTAGGAACAGGCAGCAATATGAGAAAATGTCTATCTATAAGTGATAACGCTCCTCCCAGGGCAAGAGAGCTAGTGTGAAGGGCAAATTTTAATAAATGTTTCCAAAGGTCTGTGTAGGTTAAGAAATAACAGATTTATATTCTTCTGGAATAGTCTAGCTTTAGCAGTGACCTTGCTTTCTTCTTATTTTATGTTTAAAAAGAAGTTGGAAATTAATATATCTCATAATTAGTATGCCTAATTACAGAACTTATCTGTTTGAAAGTGTTTGCTCTCTTGTTAAGGCATCCCTATCATAGTTTATTATTCTAATAGCCATGGAAAAATATTAAAATATAACCAGTAAAAATACATCTTGGTAATGTCTCTGATAATCCAAAATAGTTGTATAAAGTCGTGCCATAGCCCACCCATATGGAAGCTCCCGTTCCTCTGGTTTCCTCCCTTTGGATATGTAATCTCCTATGAACAGGTTTTATTTTCTTCTTGGCTGCGAGTGTAATCTGGTAGTTCAGAAGAATGCCACATTTCATTACATTGGTATGTTCATCTAAAAGATCAAAGAAGTTCAAGTTTTAAGTTTTTGACAGCACTTTGGGTCAATTCCTGTTTTTAGCTCAATTGGTTCAGTCTTCCCAAGCTATGCTAATATGAATCCCTACATATTTAAAAAAGCTTTGTGAAGCATAACATGTCCATGGACCTTTCTATAAATGCAGCGAGGACAATCAGATGGGTACATCAAGGGGAAAAATTCTGGCTAAGCAGTCAACTTGCAGTTAAAATGAGTAAGGGCTGTGTAAATTAATTGCTGAAGTAGCACAGTATCCTTTTTGTAGGTGTAGAGGAGAAGTGTGAAGGACAGGAGTGACTCAGCTGAGATTTCATAAAACGCAAACTTTAGGCATTCGGTGTCTTTTCAGATTCTGACAACTGTAGTAATCCCAACCAAACTGCTGTTCATTCAATATTCATGAATGAAAAGTCATTTTGTTCTTAAGTCTGCTTCAAAGACAGTGTTCGCAGTACTGAGACCGGCCTTTGGAAATTGAAAAGTTTGGACGAGCAGGTGAGTTTTGAGAGATGGTAAAACGGTAGAAAAATGAATAAATGTCAACCCCGACCATAACGGATGTGGTTTCCATAGGAACACAGATGTGTGGCTCCTGTGCATGACATATTTAGCGATTTGATTGCATGTTTGTTCTGACCTTACCATTGAAAAAAGCCATTTGAGAATTCTAGCATTTGAGGATCCTAACAAGGGATCGTTATGCTAATGGCGCCTGAAATATTCCTAAACTCCCGTGTTAAAGTTCATAGCTGGAAATGGCTCACAAAGAACCTGAAGCATTAATCATTAAATGCCTGAATTCCACTTTACCCTCGGCAAAGTACTCTACCGGCTGTTAGCACAAAGAAAATGTGCACGGAAATGTTCTTTAATGTACGTCATGGGGATCTTGAAAGCCAAAGCAGAAGTAACATTGAACGATAACCTCTATCCAGCACGTACCATAACTACTACAAGTTTTTGTAGGTTGCCATTAGGGTGACTGTACCCTAACACTTGTGGTAGCCCACCTGCAGTTGCATGAAGCCCTTCTTGGGGCCTGCAGCCTCTCCTTCCATACCAAACTATACATTTTAAAAAAAATAAAAAGGTCTCTCTAGGCAAAAGCTCCATTTGTTGAGGTGTGTAACTCTGTAGAGACCTTTGGAAAGAGAATTGATTACAGATAACTTGTTATGTTATAACTTGTTACTTGATTGATGTGAAACATTTCGGTGTCCGATAACTTGGCCGTTTAGGCTGAGCATTGTAGAGCTTGCAAAATTGAGTCGAGTCTATGTGAAACTTCCTAATCTGCACTCAGTAACTTTAGCCTCCACTGCTTTGAATGCATTGAAATGTTCACGTTAATGAAGAAGTTTTGCGTGCTAACTTATGTGGCTTTGCTTTTTTACTTTGTTTTTTTGGGTGTGCAAATTCAAAGTGACAACTCAAGCAGTGGCCGCTCTGTGGTGGCCCTGTGCCTCAGCAGGTGCCGGTGGCACTTAATCGCCTCGAAGGCACCGTGCCATGTCTTAACTCGCTGTGAAATTCTCCTCTTTCTGCTGTGGTTGTAAGGGGTGTCTAAATTGGAACGTAAATTGTCTCGAGTTAATTATTTCATTGAATGAGCAATGTGGACTGCTAAGCATTATTATTCCCATTTTACAATTGAAAAAATGAAGTTAGCAGTGTCTTAGTGATATGGATGTGAGTATTTAGTTGCATATCTGGACTCTCATGAGTGTCATAAATAAGACCAAAATGTGGTGTGTTTCAACTGGTCTGATCATTGAAAACAGACTGATAATGAAGATAAATTTGTGCATATGTTGTACTTGTTCTGAATGTGCAATTGCTGCTCGTCCCTGCAAGAATCAAACATGAGGTCTGAACTCCGGCTACTGAATGCTCTGGAATAATTAGCAAGCCCAGAAAATGACTCCTAAAATGGGATACAGTTGTACTGTTCATCTCTGTTGTAGCAAACCGAGGTGCTTTAACACAGATAAACACCATTTAGATCCTCACTTTGATCTGGCACGTGATTTTTCTGGAGACAAGGGTGCGTATTACAACCTGGTGGTATTTTTCAAGGATATTCCTATGAATTTTTTTTATGTCAAAAAATGGTTTGTTTTGTTGCAGATCACTTCTTTTGGCAAGATGTATGTGACCTGACTGGGTGCTTGTAAGGATTTCCTTACATCCCCAGGCATTTTCTTGTTAAATCTTGACAATAACAGGGGTATTATCACTTATGTCACTTAATCAGAGGTGTCTGAATGGAGCGTCAAGGACACTTAGCTCTCAGGTGGGTCTGTGACTGCTCTTGGACTACTTGAGTTGTGAAAGAAATGGATTTCACCAGCTTTAGCTTTCATGATAAGACTTACTAAAATACTTCATTTTGGGCCATCAAATCACCTTGTAGTGCAAAAACAGAATGTAAATTGTCAGGTTTTTTTTAATTCCTCTGGTACGTGATGTTTTTGCAGATATAAATTTTCTTTTACGGCACGTCAAGCTTAAGTGGAGTGGCTTTGCCGAAATAACGACATGGGCTGTGCTCATCGTGCCCTTCTCTGGTAGGGATGGAGTGAACACTGAATATCTCATAGATGCAAATGGCTGTTTTCTCTTAAGGGTCATTATTCATATAACATTATTATTAATTGCAACAGGTGATTATGTTATTAAAATAGTGAAGGATTGCAGTACTTGCTAAAGCTTTTAGGCACACTAGCACATTAGTGTTGTAATGACATGGTTGAGAGTTTTTTCTCTGTCACCTACCCCCAGCACTGGGGCACTTACAGGAGCTCATAGCAATGAAAACGCTGTTGATTTGTAGAGAGCTGACTTCCTTGGTGCAATTTATTTGTGAGATCCTGCGGGGAGCTGAGGAAATCTATGTTTCAAATACACCGTGCCCTGCAGAGAGAGCTTTCACATCGGCACTGGCTGCAGATCTCGGAGAAAATGCTGAACTTTTAAGTGCTCACCAGTGTGTGTCTCATCCAGCCCAAGGGAAATAATTGGGAAGCGTTTATAAAATACAACCTTGCCAGCAGCATTCAGGAGGGGATGGGAGAAAATGGGATCCCATGTTGTGGCAACTGTACACGTTATTGTAATAAAACAGCTAAAGAAAGAGGATTTGTTGTAATGAGAGAGAGGATCAGGAGCTGCCACATCTGCAGACTTGCCATGGAATGAATGAGGAATAGTTTTACTTCTTATTTTATTTTTGTTATGTCTGTGCTTTAAAAACTTTCCGGAACAAGAGTGGCTCACTGTTAGGAGGAGTTACAACTTCTCTGCAGTCAGTTTAGTGTGAATGAAGATGTTTATTGCACATTATTGAAATGTTTGTTTTACCTTTAAATCAGATGCACCATCCCTATCTGCCTATTAATGTGACTTACAAAGTGGCATGTAAAAATGTGGTGATTGTTTTTAGTAGCAAGGGTCACATTTGGTTACAAAAAAAAAAAATCGGTCAGTACTTTGTGACCAGCATAAGATGCTTTTGCTTTAGGGCAGTTGTGCTGCATGGGGGTGATACAAATGAAATCTCTCATTTAACTGCAATTTCCAGACACTGGTTAAAGATGCAAGCTCTAATGTTCAGCCTGGGAAGCAGGAGAAGGTGTAGCTGGAGAGTGCAGGGTTTGCCCTATGGTGTTTTGTGGGTTGTGGTGTGAATCTCGTGTGTCCTTACACTTCAGATGTGAGAGCCAAGACAATTTTTAGCGAGTGAGTCCCCATGTGTACATCAAGGAAGGTGCAGGGTTTCAGCGGTACTAAACGAGTGCCGCTTTCACCCAAATCTTCAGAGTTCACAACTTTAGTACAATTTTTCGTGGAGCGATACTCGCTTCTCTGCATGTTGCTGAAATAGAAATGATCTTAGTCTGGTACTCTGAGACCAGCTCTGCTGACTGTGCTCAGAGTGGTTGCGTTCACCACCAAGGGAAGGATGTGTTTCATGAAAGAACAGGAAACGTGGTTTTCTTACTGTTTTTAGAAAGCATTTCAAGAAAGACTTCTTCCTTTCAGATGTGCTTATTGTAATTTTGGATATTGTTGGATATTGGATGGATCCAAAAAGGGGTGCTGGGTGATCCCAAGAGTAGCTGCAGCCTCTCAACATCTGGAGGCTTCTGTCTGAAATGTGCAGGCTCTGCCAGCCAGCCTGTGCTGTAGAAGCAAGATTTCTAATGCAAAGTAAAGCAAACTCAGAAAAACAAAGTCAGACAGCTTTCTGCTTTCGTCCTTATGTCATGGTTTTAGCCAAAACTAGACAGCTGTGATTAAGTGTATGCAGATGAATGGTGGGACTTTATTCTTTGGGTCTTTGCTTAGTTTACAGCATCTATGGCCCAAGTGAAAAATGCTTGACAATAAAAACATCCAGTTTGGTTAAATTCCATTACCAAAACAGCAGTGGCATATGGCAAAGCAGATTAGATAAGAAAAGGCAATTTCTGAATAAATATTTTTCACACCCTTATGCATTTGTAGTTTCGTATACTGACCAAATGATCTTTCCAAGGAAGCTGAACCTCTTCGTGCTCATGGGACAGTAGGCAGAGAAAGGGGTCTTGGCTTCTTCAGAAGACATGAAGCATCTTTGGATTTGGCAGGGTCATACAGGCCCCTTTGCGTCTTCCTCAGATCTGAGTTTACTTTGCTGTCAAGCTTTGTGTGAATAAGGTTTGAAAGTATTGACATCTAAAGAGAAGGGGCTGTGATGTGTAAAAGGCAGCATTTTACAAATTAGAGAAGATACCTCTTACTGTTTAATCATAGCCTCAGAATCATAGATCCAAAAGTGTTTGCTTTTGTTGTTTTTCCTTTTTGCATACAATTATGATAAAACAGAATTTCTTTACACAGCATTGTATGAAATTCTGGAAAAGGAGGCAAAGGGGATTGTTTTGTGGCTCCATTAAAGTGTTTAAAGAACACAAATTTGGCTTACAGGATGTTATCAATCAAATGTTTATGTTGCTATCATGCAAGTCAGAAGGTCAAGATTTCATAGACGTTTCTCTCCTTGGGGCTCATCTGTGCATGTGTGTTTTTTTTTTTTTTTGATTCAAAGATAGATGGGTTTTGAAAACTGTTTAGTACATAGCAACTGTGAATGATCTCAGATGGAAGATTTTAAAAGCCCTAAATGGGCACAGAGCAGCTCTATAGCCTTTAGCAATTTTGGGAAACTTCGTTAAGTGAACAGGAAGGACTCTGCTCGGGTACTCTGCTACCCTGGGTAGGTGCCTGGCTGTCACCTAATGTGTTTTTTAATGTCGTGACCAGTATAATGCTTTTGAAGTTAGCGAGACTCTGCTTTGAGCATATTTGAAATTACAAGCTTATGATCTTTGTAAACATTTACCTGTGTCGTAGAAAGAAAAATCTCCTCAAAGAGAGAGCAGAGCACAGATTAAAGAAGAAAAGCCCTTCTTTTCTCTGACATCTCTTCCAGGTGCATTGTCATGGTGCTATTCTTTATCTAACTCCACATCCAGTTGAAAGGAATCTATTTAAAATGTTTCATTATATTTTATTCCTTTTTTTTTTTTTCAGAATGGCTTTTAGACCATTTATACTCTTATTACTACTTCAGTCTCTTGGTGAACGCTGTAGCAGTATTTTTTTATATTAATAACATGACATTAAGTTGGCCTAGCCTAAACCAATGCCAAATTATTTACCGCCATCTCATGCAAAGTACTGCATGTTCCCAGAGGCCTGATTTGTACACGTCCACAAAAAAAGTGGATGTTATGCTGCAGTATCAACTGATACTTGGCTTTAAAGTATGTTCTTTTTCTCTCACATGAAATGCCTTTCCCTCTGCAGTACAAAAGGAGGATGATCTTTTCCTGCAGTACCTTCCCATAACACTGGAATGTAAAACTCGCTACCAGCTACTGTACAAAGCTGCTGGCAACGAACAGAAAAGACACAAAAGATTGACCAGAATTCAAACTACCACAAAATGAAATGAAAATAATCTCCTATCAGAAGCATTTCAGAAGCGTGGTTTCCTTTGAACAAGGCAAACTAGCATTAAAATTACATAATGGGCCTGAACAGAGCCACAGAGCGTAAGAGGGAAATACAAAACACTTAGGTCAGCTCAGCTCCTCTGAGCTTTTCTTGTCTAAAGGGAAAGGCAATGGCAGATGAATGCACCCAAATACTGTAAAAAAATAATAATGCTTTCTGGTATTTAATGCCTTTCACTGAAAGATCTCCAGGTGTTTTTTCTTTAAATAATAGTTGCACATTGCTGCTAATTTTAATATCCCATTAAGGGAGACTTGATTATGTCCCTTTATAATTCCTGGAAACAGGATTCTGTCCTCATTTGTCCCAGGTTGGAAATCTGGTGAATGGTAAATCAAGGAGTAAAATCAAGATGTTGAACAGTTGAACGTTTTCATTCTGGGTATGTGAAAACAGGAGAAGTTAATTTCCTTTCCCTTCAAGTTCCAAACTACAAATATTGCAGACTGACTGATCTCAGATTTATTTTGTCATTTCCCACAAGGGCTGTTTCCCTTCAAGGTAGGTGAGTGTGTGCAGTGGGCAAGTGCTCTTCTGCCCTTTCCTGCCTGGAGGGTGGTCTTCGTTTTACAGAAGCCTAAATCTCCTCAAGGAAAGTTGTGCTTAAATTCACTTGCATATATAAATCAATGAGTTTGAAAAATGGCCACAGTCTGGGTACCTGGTACCTTTTTAAATCATTAAATCATATAATAGGCAAAAGGAAATAAGAGCAAAATGAATTCAAGTGAGGAAACTAGGTATTTTTTCACCTCTAATTTTTAAGAGGTGAATTTAATGGAAGATCAATAGTGCTGGTTAGGGTCAGCTTTACTTATGAAGGTAATATGTGCGTTTCTCAACGTGATCTTCTACAGCATCTCAACCATGACCATCAATATCCTTTGATTCCAGTAGTGCATCAGTTTGAAGCAAAGAATGCCAGTCATGTGCTGTCCGGTGCACTGATGTGTGGGGAAATCAATAATAATGGCATTTAGTTATCAAAGCGTGTTACAGGGTAGTGTACAAACATTAATTAACCCTTAAAAACAAGTATACAAAAAGTACTGCTGTTCACTTTTCAGAGCTTGTGGTAACTGGAATGTATGAAGATAAGCATGGCTGGGTTTTGCAGAAGTTGCAAGAGTCCAATTGAAGATGAAGAAGAAAATCTTTAAATCCTGGGGTGCAGTTTTGCATTTAAGACATCAGTAGAAAATCTCAATCTCTAAAGGCATTTGGTTTTCCTAGTTTCACCTAAAATAGCAGTTAGAGACCAAGTGCTGTACTTGAGGAGGCTTTGCAGGTCACGAGAGGGTTTTTTAGGTCATTTTGTATACATGTGAACAGCGTGGGTTTATGCTGGTGTCCAGTGAAAAAACAGTGCTATAAATGCTGAAGTAGAAGCTTTTAAGGCCCCATTGCAATGGATTATTTTAAATTGTGGGTGTGAATGCACCGCAGTACGCCAGCGTCTCCTCTGGAGCTGTGTGAACTCTCCCTTATTCCTAGTATATAAAATAATAAGTCCTTGTGACATATTATAGGCTTTCTTTTTAGATTTAATTTCTTCTCCTGTTTATTTTATTGCATTGACTTAAAAAAAAACAAACACAAACCATGCTTGTCATTGCCTTAGGGTTTTTTTACTATATAAATATTATCTTTTTGATGATTCCGAGAATTCTGCTGAAAAAAGTATTGATTTCTCTATGTCAAAAGGCTCTTCTGTATCTCATAAATATTCTTTTTGTCAAGATTTAATAATTTGTTGTCTAAGCCAGTGCTTAGGTAGAATAGATTTATGTTAATACAAACTTTCTTTGGTATTAAGATGATCAATTTTTCAAGTGAGGAAAAAAGGGAAGGTGTCAGGAGCAACAAATGATCGTACGCTATGGTTTACTTGTAACCTCAGGTTCAGACCGGATGATTTTGAGGAAGGGTTAATCACAGAATCACAGAACGTTAGGGATTGGAAGGGACCTCCAAAGCTCATCCAGTCCAATCCCCCTGCCGGAGCAGGAACACCCAGATGAGGTTACACAGGAAGGCGTCCAGGCGGGTTTTGAATGTCTGCAGAGAAGGAGACTCCACAACCTCTCTGGGCAGCCTGGGCCAGTGCTCTGTCACCCTCACTGAGAAGAAGTTTCTTCTCAAATTGAAGTGGAGCCTCCTGTGTTCCAGCTTGTGCCCATTACCCCTTGTCCTATCATTGTTTGTCACCGAGAAGAGCCTGGCTCCATCCTCGTGACACTCACCCTTTAAATATTTATAAACATGAATGAGGTCTCCCCTCAGTCTCCTCTTCTGCAAACTAAAGAGACCCAGCTCCCTCAGCCGCTCCTCATAAGGGAGATGCTCCACTCCCTTGATCATCCTCGTAGCCCTATGCTGGACTCTCTCCAGCAGTTCCCTGTCCTTCTTGAACTGAGGGGCCCAGAACTGGACGCAATATTCCAGATGCGTTCTCACCAGGGCAGAGTAGAGGGGAAGGAGGTTCATTGGGTAGAAGTTAAAATGCAGACAAGGAAAGAGGTTCTTTTTGCATAGCTACCTGTTGGAAAATACTAATGCTTATCGGACTCAACAGGTATTGAATTTGATTTTCAAGAGCTTCGTGTGTCAATGGAACCACAGTTAATCCAGTTAGAGTAGATGAAAATGAGACAAGATACTCAATGAGATATTCAAGATACTCAATACTTTACTAAGTGTGATAAAGGCCAGTTTGAGACCGAGGAGATAAAGGTGACAGGTACAATATTAATATTTTTGGGCTATTTGTGCCCAGTAAAGAAAAGCACTTGGTACGTGTGTATTACAGCCAACATGAACCCTACAAGTTGTATAACATCAAAGCAGTTCAACAAAAAAAGCACTTGGGTCTGTTGCCTGCCTTCACTGAGCTGCTTTATTAATGTTTTTACTTATGGGCATTCTCTCTAAATGCAGGCTGAGTTTGCTTGCTGACTTTCTACTTGGGAGGAATACGATTTAGAAATAAATCAGTTCCTAATTTAATTACCTGGGCTTTGTTTTTAATTACGTGCTTCTGCTGATTGAACAGCAAATTATGTAAAATTGAGAATGAAAAATAAATTTGCAGGATATTTTTCTTTGCGGTCCTGGAGAAGAATTATGTTGTGAAATCGTGCCTTATCCACGAACTGAGTTGGGAAGGCAAACTAGATTGTAGAAGCTTTGTTAAATATGAATTGATGGTTTTGTGTGTTATTATCACTCGGTTTGACTTGCTGCCTGATAAAAATAGGAAGGTTGTGTTGCTTTCTGCAGCGGAGTTTCAGACCACTGAGCCTTCTGGCAGGATGGCCGGAGTTGAGTTTCAGCGATGGCTGTACAGATTGCCAAATTATTTTGTATATAATTAGCATGTGTTGTTCACAATTCTTCTTGGTTATACCAGTGCGGAGCCAGAAGTACTCTCCTGAGATCAATGCATTTTCTGTGCTATTTACACTGCCGAAATCACAGTTTAGCTCACTGTGTGTTTTCATAATATGCTGTACACAACTGTGAATACATATTTGATTATAATAGAAATGTGATTAAATTTCAGCTTTGTTCACTTCACCTGCTTTTGCTCCCTATCTCTCTCCTGACATTTATTCCATCCTTCAAAACCCTTCAATTGCTTCAGAGAGCTGCCAGGAAAATGAAACCAGCAAACAACAAACAAACAAAATCCCCTCTGCCAAGACCCTGATTCCTTTTTCTCCTACAAACACCGGTTTCATCTCTGCCACTGTGGCAAATTTTTACACTGGATATTTCTATTCTCTGTAACGGCAGAAATAGAGGCTTGCAGCCAAACTGTAAGAAAGAAACTTCTGGTTATATCTTCAAATACTACCTTTAAAAAGCTGGTCTTTTTATGTAACAGATGAGTATAATAACCCGTATTTCAGGTGCAGCGGCTTGTTTTCCAAGAGGAAAATTTATAAATTATTCTGATAACTTTAACAGCATTTGCAATCTCTCAGAAGATATCCATGAAGGTATCGGGGACCCCTATCAACGTGAACGTGGGCTGCCCAACATAAGTCTCAGCTTTGTCATTTATGAGGACTTCTGCAGCCCCAAACACCAAGTAGCCCTAAAATGATAAATAAGACTTTGCCGTTGTTATTGTCCTGTCTTTATAGGTTAGAGGGAAGCCCTTGGGCTCAGTCGGCACTGAGACTTTAATGCATGTTGACATAAGCTGAAGTTTTCTTACTGCAATTTTTCTCTTAGTATTACATCCAGTTTTATGAAGGATGCTTGTGTTTATTATCATTTTCTCTTCTGGTTTGAAGCAGAAAAATACAAGATATCTGCCCTTCTTTTTCAGAAAAGATAGTGTCGTGGAACTTGCTTCTTTGGAGTGCCCTGAATTTGCATGACATAGTTTTCCTTTTTGTTGGAAACAATATGCCAGCCACTGACTGGATCGATAGAAATTGATTTTTGAATAGTGAGTAGAAGCAAACAATTGCATAAAAGGGGAAATAATCTTATGCTGAAAGCAGTTGCATAATACACATTTTACCAGTGACTGATGAGTGCGTAAAGATAAAAAAATAAAGGAGAGCATTTATGACCTAGGGGAGAAAAAAAGTTAAATGAGGATTTAATTTTGATTTGTGATATTTTTATGACTGATCTAGAACAAAATATCTATTTTTATTCTAAGCAGGATGGCTTGCTGCTTTTCTTTTTATCTTTGCTGGCTTATTTCTGTTTAGTTGTGAGAGAAGTGTGCTAAGTAGCCCCAGAAGGGCTTTCAAAGGAGCGGTTGCTATTGCATTTGCTTGTACAAAAAGGTTAATTATGGAGGTTGGGAAAATGTTGCTGCTTTAATGGTAAGGGACTGCTATACAGAAATGACTAACAGAGCTACTTTTCATGGCCATCTTAATTTTAAAATAAATGACACAACACCAGGCGCCTTGATCATTCTGAGCACTAAAAATGAAAGGTCCGACATGCATGAGAAATACCTAACGACCAGAAAATCTGGGATGGGTAACACAAGAGGAGATCAACCAAAAACCAATTCATTAGAATTTCTATGTAATATGATCTTTGGAAAAACTAATTAAAAAAGTGTAGAAAACCAAAGTTGTCCAATTTTTGCCAGAGTTTATAGACTGTTAAATAAAACAGAATTTGTAATAAATTAAACTGTAATTTAAACCCCTGGTTTTTATGTTTCTCTTCATGGATCTGATTCTGCCATTCACGCCAGTTAAGTACTGCAGGATTTTAAAGGACAGAATTTAGATTTTATTGTTGATGTACTAAAGTTGATGTAGTGCCACCAGTTTTGTTTTAGTGCTGGCCCTGTAATACAAGTTTTCAAATAGAAAATATGTATCTCCTTTCATTTTAGCACTAAGTGGCTGAAAATGGCAAAGGCCTGTTCAAGGTTTGAGCAATGTTTCTTCTCCAGGAACATGAAGGCCTGTAAATTACAGCGTTTAATAGGAAACAGAAGAAAAACCATACCTGTAAAATTAAAAAATGATTGCTTAAGAGCATCATCCTCAAAATGCTGAGACCAATGGTGGCTAAACCACACAAACACAATATCTGTGGGCAGTGACCAAGCAGCAGTTTCATCAGTATTCCCAAATTCCTTAATTTGGTTTTGATTCTTCAAAATCCAATACCCCAGTCTTTAAAAAATTTATAAACCTAGCCTGTTGCTGTTGCAGTCAATGAAAAAAATACATTTAAGTAATGTAGAACTGCTAATACAGTAGAAATTAGTGAAGGTGGATGTTTGGAAGTTATTGCACTACTTTAAAATTCATAAAATTAATGAGTTTTGGATAAAAGTTAATATCTCAAGATACTTGAAATGAAAACAGTTATTACAAACATTATTAACATTGAAATGAAGAAACATTTTGCTTTTCATATTAATTTTTTGTGCGGGTCTTTTGCTGTTTTGAAATATGTTTATCTTCCAAATTGTGACAACGCAGGAAAAATAGTTGTGGAAGTTTAGTGCTACTGGGGTGGTGGTGAAATATGAGATCTCAGCAAAGCGCTGTCTTTGTGAATTATTAATATTTGCATATTTTACTTCTGTTTGTTCCTTTATTTGTTCTTTAATATAAGTGGGAAAGATGATTTTTTTGGTTGAGTTTTAGAACAGGATTTGCCCTCACTTGGAGTGTGCCTGGGCTGGGTTTTTGTTCTGGTCAGCAGAGGTGCTTGCCTCTGTGGCATCCCAGTGGGATGGGGAAGCTGCCACAGATAGAGCTTTAAACCACAGCAGATATATCAGGAGGTTTTAGCTATTCCTTAAAATTGCATGTGTATTAAATAGATAGATATATCTGTGAGCTTTTACACTTCTGTGGCTTCTTTTACTGTCTTATTGATAAGAGTGAAAAGACTTATTTCCAAAATTAAGTAGAATATTAGCTACCGTAATCTGCAAACAAAGAGCAAAACTGTTGCTCGTTCCAAGGAGTCGTTACTGAGATCTTGGCAAAGACAAAGCATTGCGATGCTGTGGAGATGAAGAAAATCCTGAAATAACTGGGAAGGTTGGCCATGGAAGCTGATGGTCATTGTGATGAGGACAGGACCTGCAGCTACAGGGAGAGACTCGGTGGTGCATAGAAAGGGACATTGCAAACTGAAATAGGTGGTATTGCAAACTGAGATTGGCAACTGAAACCAAGCCAAAGGACCTGGAGAAGGAAAGCGTTGAGTAGGAAATCACTGCGCTAAGCAATGGGTTTAGTAGCTTATGCGCTTGTAGCTCATCCAAGAGAATCTTGGATGCTGAGAGCAATAAAATTACGAAGTACTGAAAATTGGAATTGTGGATGTTGAGAATCTGGAAAATTTTGGGGATGAAAAGGACTGAAAGGAGGGATTGGGGGGAGTAAAAGTGGCTTGGGTTTGTATTTGCAGGGAATAGATCAGACTGTTGGTGAATGCTTCCCGATGCTTGAAGTTTGCTTGGGGAGTAAATACAGTGTGTCCTTGTGCTCCAGAGCTCTCTTGGGCATTACAGACCCCTGGCTCCTTTCTGGTAGACTACACTTCACTTAATTTGTAGTTTTTACACGTGTAAACACGTAGTGTATGTATATAAATGCAGTGTGTCTTTTATTGGAGTATCTTCCCCAAGAAGCAGTTGGCCTTGTTTATTCTGAAACATGTAGTTTTGCTATGGCACATAGCTCTGTTTGTTGTCGTTTTACATAAATACAGGAAACAAATATTTTTATTTACTGTAGTTATTCCGTAGTAGCATATGTTAGTTTGGATCATGTAGATTTAAGAGTTAACTGGGACTTAAGTGTAATTCCTTTTAAGCATTTAGCATTTAACTTCAGGCAAGTAAAACCATTGAGTTGCTTGTTTAATGACTTGTTTATATGGAAAATCAATTAGCACAGCCCCTGGGGTTTCATTACCTTTTCCCTTCAGGGAGTCTCAGCAGGAGAGGTAGTGACACAGCCTGCCTTTGGCACCCACCAAGTCCCGCGGTTCAGAGACCGGTGTCCTTCAGGATGTGAAGCTGTGGATGTATTGGAGAGGAACATGCTGGAATAGCATTGTGTACGCATGGGGATGGAGGCGAGAAGCGCTGGGCACATCTCTCTCATCTGCTGCCAATTCGGCTCCTTCTGGGCTGTGGTGGTTCCAGGTCTGGTCTCCTTGGAGCAGTAGCATCCAAGTGCCAGTGCTTTCCAAGCTGTTTGCTGGGTGTTTCTGTCGCTGCTCTGCAGCAGGCGTGTATCCTCTCAGGAGTCTCTTGAAGCCTCCAGCATTTCTTGTGCTGGTGACTATGCCTGAATTGGCCCAGATTTACAGAGAGGTCTGTATATGCTTGCTATATTGAGGTAAATCAATCTTTTTCTTTTAATGGAAAGACAGTTTTATTCTCATTTATCTGCCTGTGTATGGTTATTGAGAGGAACCCTCCAGTCCAGAAAAGCACAAACCAAAAAGCTGGTCATGGGTGTCGAACCTCACACCTTTCTTCTGGCATTAAGACAAGGAATCAGCACCAACATGGACAGGAGCACATGTTGTAGCTACCAAATCCCAAATTAAAAACAAATGGGAGCATGAACAAGACATGTGCTGTTATATAACATCATTTTGGTGCAGCAGGATTGGGTGAATGAAGCACAGCCAAAGCACCCACGAGGGCAGCCTTCATCTGGCACAATGGGTCCTCTTGGCCGTGGCACTCTGTTTGATGAATACTTGATTTTTAATTCCAGATTTCCCTAAGCAATCGCTGCAATTAATGAAGGATGTTCTGGAAAGAAAACAGCAATACCTGATCTTCTAGGTTTTTTTTTTTTTTTAAATCTTATTCATTGGTATCAAAGAGCTTCCTAAAGAACAGGAGATATTTTGATGGCTCTATTCAGCTTATTTGGAGTCTAAATCTTTACAGTTTTTTGTTGTAGAAATAGAGAGAATATTTGTTTTTAAGCAGGCAAATGTTGAAATAGCCTGTTTTTGATAGCTTCTAGTAAGTTTAGTGACTTAAAAGTGACAAATAAGGAATATTTTGACTTGGTGGGAAATACTAAGCCTCCAAGTAAGTATTTATTTATTTAAATAATTGTCCTCAATTTTGAAACTAAATATTTTAAAAGGCAAGGAGATTATTATTCAAACAAAAGATGTAATGAGTCATTTCACAGTTTATTAACCCATGCTGCTCAGCTGAGAAAAGGCAGAGGAAATACCAGGTCCCAGCTGAATAGAGTTTGCTCATTGTGTTGGGTGTTGATGAACTGAAACAGTGACATTCAGCAAACAGGTTTTAAGGCTTTTGTGGGAGATATGAAATGGAGAGTAAATATTCCTAGTGGACTGGATAAGCTTTTACCATCAGTGTCTCAGATTGCCTCAGTCAATCATAAACCCCCCGAGATAGCGCTGGAATTGGCCGTGTGTTACGCAGGCTCATTGACTTTTATTGTGCGATGTATTTCATCCTCTGCAGGAAAAAGACAGAGAGGCAAACAGAGTCTTTGCATTCAACTTGTCATTAATTGTAAGGAAGGAAGTTTTTTGGGGAGTAGATCAGGACGGCCACTTGCTCTTGGTAGAAAGATACTCTTACTGTTTTAGGAGACACCATCAGCCCAAAATACAGTTAATTGTATTTTTACAATACTCCACAAGTACTTTCAGGTGTTAGATCTGTGCCCACAGTGTAAACAATGTCATTTTTTTCCTACTTACCTCAGTTTTCACCTCTGCAGCTCCATGAGAGCCTGACATGTACAAAAGACAGCCAGACTGAGACTTTATTCTGCCATCTGCCTCTGATGGGAATATGTGCACACAACCCATTAAAATGAAGATATTTCAGCATGGGAGCAGTGGTCTGCTTGGACACAGCTGGAAAAACTGGAGCTTAAAAATGTTATTTCAGAACAGCAACAGTGAAGCTGGTGACTCACTGCAAAAAGTGCTGACAGTATCTTACTATGCATGTATTTTTAACATACACAGTAATACACGTATAAAACACAGTGTAAAATAGAGAATATTGGATTACCATTCTAAGAAAAAGCCATAATTATGGCACATAATTTCTCTAGGAAAAATTCAGCTTCTCAGCTGAAGAAGGCCTGGTAAACAAATTAAATGGGTTGTATCACTATGTCTTGTTTAAACTGCAGAGATCATGGGGTTGGAAATGGCTGCAAAAAAGTGAAAAAATGAGAAGTTTTTGATATATTTGAAAAGGAGAGATTGGAATAAGTGCTCAGATTCAGATCAATTATTTTGGGTACAACACTAAGGGAAGCTGGTAGAGGGGAACCGTTTTGGAGGAAGCCCTTTCTTAAGACTTTATAGGAGTGGCTGTGATGTATATTACAGAGAAGAAAGGTTATGCTTATAAATGAAGATATTTCACTATTAAAATATTGTATGTTAACCGGCCTCTATGCCAAACAGAAGACAGACCTGTGAGGCCCTTTGGCAAAAGGATAACTACCACATTTCCATTTAATGGAAATTAAATGATGTCACATGTAAGAACTTGGGTGCGGTTGCCCAAGAAAAGTAGGAGAAGTAAAAGATTATTTGTCATTAAAGGCCATAAATCACTGTGGTCCGATGTCTTTAGTGGGGCATAATGCCTCAGCTGGTGAGCAGTAAGTGAGTAATGGCATTTCTGTTAGGGCCAATTGAACCCAAGGGGAATTTTGTAAATGTTCCCAGTTAATTAAGATATTACCAGTTCAGCGAAAATAATAAAAACATGTAAAAAATGGAATGAATGCAGATACACTTAGCACGTCTTAATGGATTTGTTCGTTGATCATTTATCTCCTGGTCGGCTTTACTTTTGAATACAGTAAATGGAAGAGTTGGGGAGTGTAACTGGAACGAGTGTGGTTGTGAACTTCTCTAGGGATGGTGCAGCACTAATGCTCTTGATCACCCCTCACACCTGCGTGTTGGCACTTTAACTGAAAGCACTTGCAATCAAAAACCGAATCCAGGTGTCTGTTGGTGTCAAGGAACAGAGAGAGATGTTGTATTTTGAAAATATCAGTAAACCTTAATATTTTACATCTGGCAGCAGGTGGAAAGACTTGAGCTGTAGGAAGAAAATCTTATTTACATTAGCTGTCTTACCTTTCAGGTTCTTTTAGAAAGACAGAAATGTACAGCTCAAAGGAAGAATATTCTGCTTGAAGACAGCGAAAAAAAAAAAAAGCCAGGCCTTTTCCTCTTTCATCTTGCTACAATTAGAATACAAGTGTAAACCATGTATTTCGAAAGTTGTTTATGAACTGACCGGTCTGAACTGAATAACCATCTGTAAAATTTTAAAAATTAATGTACCTTTAGGAAATAGTGACCTTGCAGAGCTTAAATTGCTTATAAAATTCTGAAGGCTGAATTAGTTAGGAATAATGATGAACTAGATAAAAACTAAGTTAAAACTAAAATAACATACAAGCTGTTCCTTCTGTGCAAAGGGCCTGAAGAAAAGCCTGACTTCTCGCTGAACTGTGTGCACTATTTCGTCCAGTTCTTATCGTATTTATGATCAGACCCCAGCAGCTTCAGCAAATGGCTTGTGCCGTAGCTCAGCTTAGAGTGATGAGCTGAGTATCTCCCGTGACTGCGATCGATGCTGTCAGCAGGATGGACCAGTGCGTGCCGGTGGGGAAGGATGAATGTAAAATGGGCTTGTTAAAAACACAACAGAAGCATTTATTGCAAACTGTAGGTTGAAACCGGGTTACAGAGGTGGCTGCATCCTGTTGAGCGCTGGAGAGGTACTGCCGTTGCGGCTTGTTGGTTTTGAGTTCTTTCTGAATGTTATTCAAGTCTTGCAAGCTCAGCTCTTCCAGCAGAGCTGAGGTGATGTTGTACCTCCTCGTCTGACTGTTGCAACCCCTACACTGTGAGTAATAATAGGGTTGATGTCTTATCTCGGGTGGTGGTGGTCTGCTGCGGCGAGAAAGGTCTCGCTCTGCTCTTTCTTCTCCACCTTTGTGTCAAAGGTGATGCTCCCGAGGACGCTTTTGGTGGCAGTAGAAAAGTTCCCAGTGGCCACCGATTGTCAAACATTATAGACATTTTATTAAACGGTAAATAAAAGATGTTATGGAAGGAGAGCCATAAAGAGAGAGAGATCTTGGCCAAAATACCATGCTGCAAAACGGTCTATAAATTAACATGCTAGTTAACTCAAACAGCGGCAGAAGCAGGGAAGCTGATATTGGCCATTACGGGGCATTTAGGGGTTTTTACAGCAGGCTGAACTTTCTGCCAGTTAATTTTTATGTTGTTTTTAAACTTGATCATCTTCACTGCTGTTGTCCAAATGCCATTAATTTAAAGAAGTGTCAATCAAAGCTGATTATTACTATGCAGGGGCTGTGGTGTGCTGTGCGTAAAGCAGAAATCTTTGAAGGCTGAGATGCTTTAGTCCATTTTGCTTGTGTACGGGATGGAGATCAAATATGACAGTGGCTGTTAACAAAACGATGAGGAATCTCACAAAGAGCGCAGTGTATTTTAAGTAGAGCTTTGAAGTTGAATTTGGAATTTTAAAATTCCATTATTTAATGTGTAACCATAAAAAAAAAAGTACTTTCTAAAGATGAGGTAGCAGTGACATGATGAAGTCAGATTTTAAGAGTTTTTCTTTCAGATAGAAACCAGAAGTTGCCAAATGAAGAGTTTAAATCCGAAAAGGCCAGAATTGGTCATTACTGTAAACCGGCAATAAAATGCTCTGTAGAAAACCCCAAGTATAAGATGATGCTACTAGTTGAAAACTTTTACTGCTTTATGAGAGATCTGACAAGTGGCTGAGCCGTGCTGGTTACAAGTTGGATCTGTTGACTTTCTGTTCTTTGTTGTAGGTGGTGTCAGATTTGTACCTGAACAGAGCAAGAAATAGCAATAAAACCTGCATAAAACCTCAGCAGTGAACAAAATGTCACTTAGGATACTCTTTGATGTTTGTGGAAACAGGTTATTAGCTTTATTTGTCATTTCTTTCCATTTGCATTTCTGTGCTCGTTGCTTCCTGAGGAAATCTTTTTGTGCATTTAATTAGGAAGAAAAGCTGAGATACGTTACTTGTTAACAGGCTTAATTTGCAGTGCTGTGCCAAAGGTTCTTTGCAAGTCTTTGCAGAGATTGTGGGAAAAGAGTTTCATGTAGTTGTTGCTGCCCAAACAATGATGGTGATTGCTGCTTTTCTGTCGCTGGCTTCATTGCATCTGCTGTTGAGTTCCACACTTTTTTGATCTTAATTAAATTTAAAAACACCTTGTCTCGCCTGCTTCACCACCTCATGCACCCAAAGATGATAACACATATTCTAGGTGGTGTGAAGGCTGTAACTTTCAGAATCTCATAACTTTAGTCAGGTGTATATTAGCAAAATTTGGGATCTAATCTCATGACAGCCAAGTTTTTCAAAATTTTCTAAAATTTTAAGTTCACTGAGGATTATGCTATTTCTTGCGTTTGTTGGGTTTTTTGAACTATGTAAAAAACAAGACGACTGAAATACAACATGAATTTCTCTTGTACTCAAAACTACGTATAATATGAATGTCCTAATTTGCTGCTTTACAAACTTTCCTTTTAGTGTGAACTTCCTGTACCAAATCATACCATATTTGCAGCATGATTTTTCATATAAAGTAACTTTTTTTGACAGTTCACGTGTCCTGTTAAACAGTGTTTTTTCTCTCTTTTTTTATAGAGATAGGGTGCCTGGCAATATTTGGCAAATAATGGTACAAAAGCTTAATTCCATCCATCAACTAGGATTAGGGAAGGTAGAGGTTCACAATGACAGAGACAAAATTACAATCTCCTTTAAAAAAGGATTTATGAACCAAATTGAGTTCAACCAGCCTGTTGATTAATACTCCAAAAAGTACCACATCATAGGCTGATGTGGTTCGTTAACATCCTTGGAGAAATTGCCATATATTGCAATATTTGTGTGGAAAGTCTCAGCCTAAGCAAGCTGCTCCATGTAATTCACTATATTCCACCTAAGGAAGGACTAACTCTCAAAATACATCCCCAAATCTCCACTATCACAAGCCTGATGGGCAGCAATGCTATTTGTAATGCTAGAACTTGTTACATTAAATTGGTTGCCATACTAAAACACCAGCAGTGTAATCCCAAAAGATAACTTCCAAATCGCACAGATTTCCAAGTACCAGCAAAACACAGCAGGGAACTTACTCGCTTTGAGTTTGAAGATGACTGAATTGTCAGAATGGAAACATTTAGCAGCAATAATTGGATTTCAACAAAACGGTGTTGGAATTGCTACAGAATTGATTGCTTTCTGCCCATTTGCTCACACATTTCCTTGCAGATCCTTTGGCTTCCCCAGCATCACCCTTGCTTTCTCCAGCTGCCATCTCCTCCCTGGGGGTGCTTAGGGAAGGGAGTAATTCTTCAGGTTTAGACAACCAGGGGACTGAATATCATCGTCTGTCTTCCAGCAAGAATTAATGACTTGCCAACCTGTCTCTGAGTTTTCCTAAAATTTCTTTGTAATTGCCACGCTTAAGGTTTGTAGAACAACCCCCTTCAAATGTAAGGACCACGGTTTGCTGAATCTACATCCAGCCCAGCTCCTCCATACAGCACTTGTAGGTGGAATCAGTACCCAGGTATAAATTAAAATTAACACATTTCCATTTTGTGTAATCCCTGGCATTGGATACATGGCCTGTTTAGACTGTATGTATAAGCTTGGAAGGAATTTAACTCTTTAATTACACATTTTATGTGATATCATGTTATTATGTACATAACTAATTTACACATTGAGCAGTATATTGCCCTCATCCTCTTCTCTCTTTAATTCCCTTCTTAAAAACAGCATCTGCAAGTACTATCTTTATAGGAAATGTCCTCATGTTTTCCAGGATTTGTTGCAAAATAAAATTTCATGCTTTTATTTAATTCTTGGTTACCATCTTTTCATACTCTCAAAGCAGTGATGTATACTGTAGTAATTGAGACTTATTTCATCACAGTCCACTGTACCCATGTTCCCACTGAAATTTGCTTCTGCTAAGGAGATCTCTGCCCCTGGAAACAGCTGCAAGAAGTGGACTGGATTTTCAGATCTTTAAATCACCAGATAATGGTTTGTATTTTCAAGCGCAATGTGCATTTATAGTACTGTTTGCATGGTAAAGAGCTTACTGTCCACATTGAATCCCCTGGAGTATGTTAAATGAGAAAAACTAGTAAGCACAAGAACTGTAAAATAATTGTATCCCAAAAAAATGGTGTTTAATTTCCTTCCACTGCCGAAAGCTACTCCAAAAGCAGGTTTTATAGATCCTAGGAGTGGAATAGTTGAATTTATTTCTATAATGCTTCTTGTACCATGCACTGAAGCAGCTCAGGCTTACATCGTAGAGACATGAATTTTGGGCTTGATCCTTGGTCTTCCGCCTGTGCAGCATCTCAGGTTCAGTATCTCTCCATCTGAACATGAATGCCTGCAAACTTTCACAATTTCCCAAGTAAAGACTGGGAGTTTGGTTCCACAATTGCAGGTATTTTTACTTGGTCGATTTTGAATAAAAGCCTCTGCGAGGTGTTATTAGTTAAATTTGCAGAAACGGAGTCTCGATTCAGTCCTCTTGGGTAGTTTCAGCAAGACTTCAGGAAAGATGCTTGCACGTTGTTACACACGCTAGTAGCTACAGAGGGAGGTTTAGGAGTCTATTTTGCAGCCTGGAGGAGCTGTTGTGTGTTCCACATAAAAAGCTAATGTAGTTTTATTTTAGGAATAACAGCTGGAAATCACACCACAACAAGTAAGGGGAGTTAGACTTGAACTGGATTTGCAATGCCAAAGAAAAAAGGAACAGAGCATCTGTGCTGAGAAAAGAAGATTATAGGGTTGGAGTTCATGGGGTGTCAAACTGCACAGGGAAGAGCAGAAGTGCCAAGGGGACACCCCTGTCCCAGTCCATCAAGGACTTTGCTGAGATGCCACCAAATGACCTTCATGGTGCCCAGTTGCCAGCATCTCTGCTGGCTCAGTTAGGCCGTATGAAGTTACCCCAAGTTGGGACACTATTTCAGAGTGAAGTCCTGGAAAGCTTTTCAGTGAGGCAATGGTGAAACAATGGTGAAACATCTCATTTGATAATTTAAAAAAAATGTTTCTGGATTTCAATTTGAAGTCGTTGTTAAGTGATTTATCTTGTATTTGATGATATAAAACAACAAGGACAGGCTTGATTTAAAATACATTTTATGTATTTTATTCATTTTAGAATATTCATTTATGCACATTTAAACAATTTAGGGCTTGTCCAGAATTGTAATGAAAATAAGACTTCAACTATCTAGGCTATGTGGGGTATTAGTTATGTGCTTCATATCTAATTTGACTTAAATTATACCTTCCTAAATCCAGATGATACCATGCCCTCTCCACCCCAAACTGAGCAAGTTAATAAAACACTTTCTTTATTATATATTTGTAATGTTGTACTGAATATGCTCTGTAAATTGAATTTTTTGATCAAGAAGAAAAATCATTAGTCATATCTGACATACATCTTTTCTCAGTGTAGTGTTTAGAGCTAAGACTGAATTACTACTTAGTTGAAAAACCAGAAATAGAGGAGATTGTACATCTAACAACACTGCTGAACCCTTCCTGTATTTGAAGTAAGAATCAACTGTCTGCTTTATCAAGCAATATAGGGTTTTAATTCCTGCTATACTTTCAACCCAAACCATCACAAATTAGTCATGACTTATATGTGAAACTACATGTGAGTCATTAACAGTGGCAATATGTCATATTATGTATGGTTTGTATACACTGTACAAGTAAAATACATAGAAGCAAAAGCATGTGTATGTGTACAGATACACAGTTATAACAGCACATACATGAGGACATTCTGAATCCACTCCATCTGGAAAAGGATGACCTTCTGCAGTACCAAATGAATTACAAAATCTTTGCTAGCTGGTACAAGTGTATAGATCATATTCGTCGAGCACCCATAAAAGTCATAGTTACTGTCAATTTGAGAAATTTGAGCTCAGTGTTCCTGTTTCTCTCTCACTGTCAGGGAAGGAAAGAAATCCTTCTTATTAGAAGGACAAGACATACTACGGGCTCGTACCTTGACAAATGACCTTTTCATGGCTTTAGTGGCTCCAGGAAGGGCATCCTTGAAAACAAGTGGGTGTTTACATTTGCCATTTGAATGGGGGACCGTTACATGTTTTGTGTGGCCTCGTTTGACGTATTTATCCTATACATTCCTCTTCTGCTAAGGAGCAGCCTGAAGTGTGCTGCTTTTTGTTTTACTGAGCTCTTCAGTTTCATAAATACAGATAGGAATTTCTTGAGGAAACAGACTCGTGCTGCATTGCTGCTTGTAACGTTGTATTGCTGCATTAAGTGGAAAAAAGGCATTATTGGAATTTTTTCAGTAAGGAAGGACAAAATCTCTATTTCCTCATTCATTAGGCCCTTTCAGGCTATGACCGTTCTGTCACAGCTGAGCTGACAGGAGGCCATCCCTCACTGCCCTGAGCGTGTCAGCCTGTCCTCTCCTCAGCTGTCACCGCATCATTATGCATATGACAGAGGAATAAGAATATGAAGGTGCAATTTGATAGAAACATGGATTTGTGCAGACATAAGGATTGTGGCTCAACAGATGTGATCTTTAATGTTAGAAACAGGAATGAAAACATGAATCAGCTTTTATTAAAGTTTGTACAGCTGCTTCTTATTACTGATGTGTTGGGTGAGAGAGGTTCGGTTTCTTCAGCTTTCCTGCACAAAATGCTTGCTTTCTGCTGACATTCACTGTCAGGTCACCCACCAAACAAACTCCTTTATTTTTAATAAGCCTATAGCTATGTGTCACTGTGTTTGTAGTAACAGGTACAGCTCCTAGTCCTAACCTTCACAAATAAAAGCAGGACTGTCTAGTAAAAACTCTGAGTAGCTTGTTGCATGTGTGCACCTTTAGAAAGTGAAGCTTTAAGTCATTACTGGTTGGAAGAATTGTGGGCTTTAAGGGGAATGCTGCTGTGCTGGAGCTGAATGTATAGCTGGCAACAGGACCTTGAGTAAATGGCTTAATCTTAAGAGTTTTCTAATAAGCACAGCTCAGATAATGCATTCTTTTTATTTTTTGTGTAAATAATACAAAGCAGCTATACAAACCTTAAATTAAAATCACCATTGTAGTTAGAAATCTGTATTATTCTTATAACTTGCTGCATACTGCTTTGACACAGACTATTTCTGAAGTTTGTTAGGTCATTAACTATACAGCTGTGGAGACAGAATAAAAACATCCCATGCAGCTTTCACAGCTGCCTGGTGTCAGGAGAAGTGACATTGAAAGCCGTTATATTTGAAGTCTGTTTTAAGAGGGATTTTTGATGCAGCAGAATCATACATTGAATATACCGTCATTAAGTCATTTGAAAACATGATGATAATGTGACAGAAAAAATAAATGTGGAATCACTGACCTGTGTAGAAAATCAACTGTTGAAGGGAAGTCAATCAGATGTAATGCCTGTGCCGGCCACATCAAAGTGTTTGATGTTGTGATATATGGAGATGAAACAATATCTAGAGGAAAGGCATAGGAAAGAGGAAGAACTGGAAGGATTTTGAAAAATACTGTCAATTCTGACTTTGTGTTTAGATTAAACTGATTAAGGAAAAAAAACAAATGCAGAATCGTGACTCCTGAAATTCATATAATGCATTTGCTCTGTTTAGAGATTCACTGGTGCTAAGAAAGCTTGCTTAGAACATTCAAGGCCTACCTGAAAGGAAGAAAAAACCCATGTGATTCAGTGTCCTGGCCTAAACTTGATCTCCTTTATTCTAGTTATTGCAAATTAGTGGAAACTAATTTAATCCTTCCTTACTGCAGAGGTGCTACCCTGATCTACAGCATCGGGAGGGAAATGTGAACTCCGGGATCAGCTGCCTGTATGGTGCTTTTTGTTGGGGCCCTGAAAAACCCCGTACTCAGTACTTTTTTAACTTACATAATGTGTTCCAGTCCCAATTGCTCTATCTATCTATTAACCTATATACGTCTATACTGGGAAAAAGAGTGCAAATCTAAGTTGCCATTTGCTATTTTGGTCTGTCCTTGAAACTTCAAATAAATCAGACAGAATAAGACCACTCTGATTTCTAGCAGCACTGCACATAGAAGTGTTTCTTGGAGACAAAGTAGCAGGGCTCTCATTGCAGTAACTCAATGTAGCTGCAATGTATTTACTGGTTTTCTGTTTAATTTTCAGATGAAAATGTATCATCAGTGATAACGCGCTTCCTCATAAGCACACTCTAGGCAATAACACATCTTTTGAAGTATGGTCAGTGTTGTATGCAAATCTCCTTTTTTTTCTTAAGAAATAGAAATGCTGAATATTTTTAACTACAACATGCTCTTAAAATACTGCCCTCCACTGTCACTAGATGTTAATAAGGGCAAACATCACAGAATAAAATAAAAGGTCATTTATGACAAGAATGTAAATATATGGTAAATCCTTAGCAAAGATATGCCTTGAAGTTTCTTGGGGGAGTTCATTCCAGTCAAGTGTTCGTGAGGGTCGAGTATCTTAAGCTAGTTTTTATTCAACAAATAATGTTCTTCATAAATTTCATGCTATGCCTAAGTCTGTCTTCCCTGTTTGCTTTGTCTGCAAAACCAGATCTGTGGCTTCTTTAAGCTGATCCTGTGCAATCCCTAGTGTCTGGGCAGCTGGTCCAGCTAGGCCTTGTTTTTGCAGAAGGAGGTTGGGTTTTTAAAATTACTTTAAAATGTTTTTTTCAAGAGCACTGATTTCACTCAATGAGCCAGTGTGAGCTATATTTGGAAAGAAAGGAAGAAAAAAAAAAACCATAGAAATTGCTGCTGACAGGACTCGACAGTGTGAAGCTGGCCCAGTGCGGGAACAAGGGCACAAGAGCTGCACAGCTTCATTTTGAAGTCCTAAAACTTGCCTATAGGTCCTTCCTACCCGCTGGGCTCAGGTACTCTGTGGTACCCTGGGGATTAATTACAAGGACTGACAATTAGTAGTACAAAATTAGAATCAGCTGCACTCCTGCAGATTTAAGAATTCCTGTCATTACCTTAAAATGATGATTTTCCTCAAAGGCTTGAAAATTCATCTGACTCTGAGCTGAACGAGAGATGGGACTAAGAAAAACATAAATCAAAAGTAAGAAAATCATTGGGGTAAATGTGACCATTCACAGATTTACTCTGGGCTTGATTTCATTCACTGCCTATGTGCTCCCATAGAGGACTTTATTTTCTCTGTGCATATTAATAACATCCTGCAGGGACACTAATTAATAAGATGCAGTGAAAGTTTAGGGGAACGGCTACTGTTATTCTTCTGATTCATTTCTACAGCAATTATTGGTTTTCTGTGGGTTTGGTTCTATTCTAAGACCCTTTTTTTTCAGAAGCATTTACATCTAGGTCTTATTTTTTTACTTTTCTGCCATTCTTTTCAAATAATAGAGGTGTTTATTTAAGGACAAGTAAGAGGTGCTGGGAGGGGTAGGCATCGTGATTGAACTGTAGGCTCCAAATTGAAAAGACTTTTAAAGTTGGGTGTTATTAAGAGCGCGTTTAATCAGAGAGAGTGACAAACAATTTGTTGTAAGACACATAAATTCTAATGGAAAACTAATTTCAGTGGCATAAAAAAATCAACTCTTGCATATAAAGTAAATGGGAGAAGGGTACCCCTGCATGTAATTACTCTTGCCGTGTACCACATTCATTTACAACAGTTACTTTCTTCTCTTGACCAAAACAGCCTTTTTTTATCCACAGAGTAAAGCAAGGGCAGAAAAATATTCAGAAAACACAGTAATAGGCAAAACCAGACACAGGATTTTCCTTTTTCCTTCTCAGTTGGTCATATTTAATAATCATAAACTGCCTTGTTGCTTAAGAGCCTGACCTTCTGTTAGCAAAGCTCGCACCTAAAAATCCTGCAAAGTTTCAATTTCTAAATGTCACAAAATATCAAATGGGTGCAAGAAGACGAGAAGCAAGTCAATAAATGTTTGTATTCTTCTCTTGATGCTCTTTTGTATTTCATTCTATATGGGAAAAAAAAATTAACCCAAAGTTTAATCTCTCCTCCAAATAAGAAAAAAAACAAACCAGAGAGCAGAGCCTGGGGTAACAGTCAGTTAAAATATTGATTACAGTGCATAGCAATTTACTGAAAAATAAATAAATAAACCCCAAATGCCTTCGAACTATTTAGAAGAAAGCTTACTGTTTCCTATGGTGGGAAGAAGTATAATTAAAAAGCTATCAACAGTCTGGGATTGTCAAAAGTACTTTGTCACCTGAAGCACATTCCTTGTAATTATCTTTTGGGCTTTAAGCTAGACCACCATTAACCTCCAAAGAAGAAGGGTTACTATGCTTTCTGGTGTGAGAAATTGTATCATCATGTAAATTAAAGCCTGTTAGGTAGTCAAATTGGATTTGGGAAACGATTGAGTATTAAACCTAGTCATGTATATTATCAAATGACACAAAGCATGAAATGTTAAGAGAGGAAGAAACAGAAAGTTATATTTTTCCTTCTCTAGAAATGTCAGCATTTCTGGTACAAAAAGTATTTTTTTATTGGTGAAAGTACAAACGAGAGAGGAAAAAAAAAAGTATATTTATATACATTTTAATTTGGAAATTATTTAAAAATAATTACGTAATTATAGATAACGAGGCAACCCAGTGTTAGCTGGTAATACTATAGCAGTACTTGAGATCACACACATCTGTTATTTGGGATCTTGGACCCTGACACATAATTACCCTGGGTTGATAGGCAATGGACTCTTCTGTCTGTGTAAATCCA
>NW_010197256.1:0-38138 GCF_000695765.1 Mesitornis unicolor | reverse complement strand
TCCTGCTGATGCATCTACAGTGACTGCATGGAAGGCAGCGTTCTTCATCTCTGCAACTTACTCTAGCTGGCATTAAGGAGCGTGTTAAAAAGTTTTAGCCAAATGCTGAAAATTAATCATATTCTTTAGTACAGATAAGACGTTATTTGGGAAAAAAGGAAAGGGAAAAAATGGCTGAATTTTCTTTTTACAGTAGTCAGTATATGCCTGAAGAGTTCGTGTTCTGCATGCAAAGAGAATAAGTGCCTTTTAAGTATGGATTTTTTTTTTCTAGTTAGCTTCTCTAGCTGTGTTTACAAAAGTGCAGTATTTCAATGACCAGCATAAATTAAAGGGTGGTTTCGCTCTGCTTGATAACAAGTTAACACTTGGCAGTGCGAGAAGTGAGCCTGCAAAAACACCACGTCTGCGGATAGCTTTAAGAATGGCGTGTTCCTGCAGGTGTTTCCGATGCGCCAAGTCAAGGTGCATATTCAAACTTTTGGGATTTCAGAATTACTCACGATGGCAAACTTGTTCGTTGTCCTGTTTATGCCATCTCGTGTGTCTGCTGCCTGCTTGTTGAAATACCGTAACCTTTTCCAGAAATCTCAAGCTCGTGACAAATGTCTCCGTATACCAAGCCCAACCGTAGTGGTACGAGCTCAACGTGTCCAAGGCTCCAGCTTGACACGGGCTTTCTATGTAATGTATTAAAAAAAAAAAATAATTTTTTTAGCTTTTTGCAAAAAAAATGGTGTGTGGAAAGGAGAAGAGTAAACTTCAGTTAATGGCGAGGGAAGAGCAGAAAATGTATTTTTCTGGAAAACAGGAGTGAAACCCAGAGCTTTGCAAATTGCGAACACGCAGCTTCTTCATTAAGAAGCATGCACTTCTTTGTAGTTGCTAAAATATAAAAATAATTTGCCAACAATCTCCAGAGCTTTCTGAGAGTTTAATTTTTTTCTTTTTATGATTTTGAAGAGAACTTTTTTTTCCTGCCAAATTACCGTGTGTTGACAATGGGCCGTATCCAGCATTTATAGCCTTTCTGCTTTCAACTTGTGGAAAGTGGGTAATTGAAGTGGTGTGCACAATAAATGAGAACATCCATTGGTTCCGTATAAACCTTTTAAAAGCCTCGGAACGGAAAGTAAGGCAGGCTAATATGAATTGCAAAAGGACACAATTAATTTGTACATGAAAGAAGATTTTTAGTATGCCATTAGCCTCTGTAACAGCCAAAAATAAAAAGGCAATAATGTATAACCTTGCCAAAAGTATGACAAACTGCTTGTCATGAAAAAGTTTTCTATGTGAAGGAAATGCATGATGTTTTTATAAAAATTATTCTGTTAACTCTTACTTGCTGCCAATGAAATTAGATTTAAAAAATGATATGAAAAGGCATGAGTAGTCAAAAAAAGTCAAGAGCATCTGCTAAAGCAAGTGGTAGTGCTGTTGCTTTTTGGAATACTTTTGAGTTTTCAGCAAACCAATTCTGTCGCATTTCCTCTATCTCCCTAATTCTCATATGTCTTATTAATGGAAGCTCAGTTAAAAAAAGTCAGGAAGAAGTTGTGAATTGCTGTTCTACGGCCCATATCTTTAAGAAGCTAATTTGTCCTTTTTTTTTTAAATGAAAGTCTTTTCTCTTTTATTCCCCTTTCTTCTCCTTAAGTTACTTAATCTTTTTCAGCATATATTATCTGCTGATAATAATATATCATACATTCTGTTTTAAGAAAAAGTATTTCCATTCCAACAACTTATTAAGCGGTTTTATTTCTGGATATAGCTAGCCAAGGTCATAAACTGCTCTTGAAGATTCCTGCTAACAATGAAAGTTAAATTATGCTACAGATATTAAAAAGACAAGACAGACTGATAAATTATTTTCTGCATACCACCAAAAAAATGCATCGTGGGGTTTCAGTAGCCTGATTTAATCCATCACTCTCAAATTCCTAGTCGATCATAGCTTACTTTGATCCATCATTATAAGGTTGCAATAATTATTAGTCCTCTATGGAAGTATCTGACAGCATTAAATGATATAGGTAGAATAGGAGCACTCTTAGGAAGCAACAGGGAGCTGATGTCTTGTCAGTGATTGCGATCAACCATCATTTATGTTAATAACACTTAAAATATCACAGTAGCCGGAAGAGAGATCCCTGAATCCCACAGCAATAATAGGGTTTGCAAATGGTATCTACTGGAAAGAAGGTGGGGGCTGTTTGCTGGCAATCTATATTTCTCAAATAACTGCCTGGTTTTCAATGTTTAGTATGTATTTATTTGAAAAAAAAAATCATGATGATAATTTATGGGATAATAAACTGTGGTATGAGTGAATTTTATAAGCCTTTCTCATGTGCTCACTGAGAAAGCATCTTATTGATTATCAGTCTGATCTTTTCATCAGTGCAGCTCATTTGTAACTCCATTCACAGTCAGCTGGTAGAAGGGGAAGGGACAGTTTCTCAATGCCAATGGCAATCGAGACAATTTATCTCCAGACAAATCTGGGTGCCACGTGAGGCGCAGTGCTCCGGTGGCAGCTTCTGTGCAAAGTCCTGGCCGATCTGAATCCAGTTCTCTCCTTGCTCTGTGCTCACCTTCATGCTCCTCCTATGCAAAGTTATTTAAATCTCTCTTGGTAGCTGTTTGATTGTACATGTTTGCACAAACAACTTCTTAGAAAGGTCCTGTTGAGTCTCTTTGTGTTAGGAAGAATTATGATTGCCTATGATATCACTTTAGTCTGGCTTATTCTGCCATGTACATATGTTTAGATTAATCATATAAATTATAGTCTGGTTTCCCTTCTTCTTCTCTGATGCTGTAAATCTGCAGAAAACAGGACTGATGAGAAACTTGCAGTCAGGGCATCTTGTCTACCAGAGAATCTGTTTCTCACCATTGTAGCCAGGTTTTTCTTCTTCCTTTGTGATCCTTCTTTGCCATTTCTGACAGATTTCTACACTCTGCCATGTTTTATTTCTCTCATTTTCCCTTCCCACTCTGGATAAATGCTGCATTCTTCAGCCTCTCATATTTTCTCCAGTTGTACCGCTCAAGGCTGTGCCTGGCCCTGGGCTGTATTTCTTCTCTCCTGCTCTCCACTATGGTCCCTTCTCATCACAGCCATGGCACATATTTTGTGTGTAAGCTTTGTGATAACTCAACTTTTCTGCTGCTTTTCCAGCTGTGGAAAATACCCCTCTTAATGAGCCAGCCATTGCTATAAAGCAAGTAATGACAATTACAACCCCATTAAGGATTCGTTCTGTAGGTTGGCTGTCTATAGTGCTAATGCCAAGATGGGATTGAATGAGGGGACAAAGATCTCCAGCCTGATCTAACGTTGAAGTCAACCCTTGTATGGGCAGGGGGTAGGACCTCCTGATGTCCTTACAACAGAAATTATTGTATGGTTCCAAATATAGCCTCTTTTTTCCGAAAGAATTCTTTAGAGGGCCATGTGAGACTCCCTAAGGATCTGTGAAGCATCTCCTCTTCTTCTCCATCTGAATTTTTGTGCTTTGTTTTGTCTCCCAAAGAATCCACGCTTGAAAGCACAGCCGGGGTATTAGGCTTCTTTCCAAAAGAAATAAAGAAATATCAAGTTCCAATTAAACTTCTTGATTTTTCTCCTTCTTTATCTTCTGAAATAGGGAAAATTAATAATGAGTGTTTCCATGCAGGAAACTGGGAATTATATTAAAAATGCTGCTGCTGCTGCTACTACTACTAATCATCATCATCATCCTGGGTTTTACTTGAATTATTCTCTCCAGGTCACTTCAATGTTCATGAGTTATTTGTTTATATATATAAAAAAATAGAGGAAGAGTTGCACCATTTGCACTATAACTTTTGGGAAGAAATGTGCAAAGCAAAGAGTCAGACTCACCCTGGCAGAGTTTTACCAGTTTCCGTGCAGTTACACCAGGGATTAATTTGGCCTGAGAAGTTGGTAGTCATGTACCACAGATGTTAGCGTTTGAAGGTAATGGTCCATGATAGCAGAAGGAACAATATTGTGCCCCAAAGGACCTATTGAGTGAATGAGATGGTAGAGAGGCTTTTTTACACAAACACGGAATCAATACTGGTTGCAAGATCCAAGAATGCCTAAGAAAATGAAACTTCCCTTGATTTGAACATTTGAGATAAAGCTGCTGATGCCTGTTCTAGAGCAACTAGGTGGTATTTTAATATTATCCCATAACTGCCTGTGTAGGAATGGATGGTTCAGTATGCAAATGACATTTTTGTTTCTTTACCAATAGTCTTAAAAATTTTGAAGTAATGGCGTTGTGTGTTGCTCAAAGTCTTGCAGAATTTTTGCCTTAATAGAAGTGCCTACTGGAAGTTCTTACAGTGTTTTTAAGTATTTATTGTAAGTAAATGTATGTGAAAATCTACAGCCGTTTGTGTTTTGAAAACCAGTTACATAGCTTATAATCTGGAGGACAGAGGTCAGAGATGTATTAGAAGTAGAACAATTATGGTTTTTAGTCTGTGATTAAATATCAGAAGCATTAACCAGCCACAGCATTACCGACATAATATTAGAATAAAAATGACAGTTACTCTTGTAAAAGGCTAATGAGGTTGTATCTGTATATAGCTCTTTTGTGATTTAAAACTGGATACAGGCGTGCACGTACTGATTCATTCCTCCCACTTGAAAAAAAGACAATTCCCAAATCTTTCGTATGCCCCAAGGTAAATGTTGAGTCCTTTGTTATAAGCCAGCCAAACCTTGAGTCACTGGTGGCTCATTCCCAGTTAAAGCAGGCAGCTCAATAGCTCTGTCCTTTTGGGTGTCCTTCACCAAGCAGGTCGTGAGGGATGAAGATGGTGAAGCTCAAAATAAATCTGGGGCTTCCTTACTGCTTTTTTAACTGATGATGGAAAGAACTTCCCAGGCAGCTTGAAGTATCCAGTGGGGTCCATGGACTTCTATAACGTAACAAGGTGCTGTATATTCTGAGAAAATATCATACGGATTTTCTCATTTCTTATCACTTTGGAGTTTTTCTTTGCTGGTTTGTTTGGTTTTTCAGAATTGCTCTGAAAGGTCACATTGGTCTCAAATTCTGCTCGTCTTGGCATCAGCTGCAGACTTCTCCGTTGTTGCTGGTTTGCTATGCGTGTGTTTTATTTAGATTAAAAGGGAAAGTACATTCATTCAAGGCTTAGGCAGTTTAGCATAATTAATTGTACAATGCAAATAATTTAATTAAGTTTAAACATTGGTAAACTAAAGTCCTCAGAAACCACATTCACTGTTTTTATACTGCCAGACGTCCACTTGCAGACTTTGCTGGAGATTATTTTATTCAGCGTATTCAGTGCAAGGCAGTGCCAGGGAATAGGAACAGTCCAAAAAACCCCTGAAACCCCAGTGAGGGCCTCTTGGACTTGTCAGAAGGGGGTCGAGAGCTCTCACTGTAAGACAAGAGTTTCTTCTTAGCTGTTGGGTGGCCATTGCATTGAAAAGGCTTTAGCAATTGATCTCCCTCTCAGCTCCTTCAGTCCTTCTCCTGAAAGGTTGCCCTTGCCCATATGAAAATGTGTATTGTAATCTTATATTGCGTTTCACACGTCTGTCCTAAAGAAAATTGATTGAACCTGTCAGCCTCATGTGGTCTCCAGACAACTATGATTTCTTCATTACTCTTTCCATGATTGGATGTCAATTAGTGACTTAAAAATAAAGTCTTCATTAAGTTAGCAGTCCCTTGGGCTCGTGAGTCTCCCAGCACCTCAACCATTTCATCTAATCTATTCTAGAGACAGAAATGAACTATTGCTGTCAGATCTCACTGGGGAGAAGGAGCAAATGAGCTCCCATGTGCTGTGAGGTCTTGGAGACCCAACCTCCATCCAAAGGGACCACGGTGCATCCTCCGAGAGACTCGTCCTTAAACCAACTCACTCCTTTCGACTTGGTGACTGTTTTCACCTACGTAGTACAAACCCTTCTAGATATGCCTAGCACTGCATATTTCTGCCTTTTTGGTACTCAGGGAAAAGGTTAAGAAGGAAAATATCTGCCAACTAAGGGCTTTTCAACTGCTTTTTCAAGATAGAGTCCAGCCGAAAGACTGTGTATTGACAGCTGGTTGAATCTTCATAGAAATGACATCTGCCCATTAAAATATCCCTCTTACTTTTCTTTGTCCTTGGGGTTTTCAGGGCTGCAAATCATTTTCGTGGGAGATGTAACCTTAGATCAAGTTCTGTAAAAATATATCACTTCCATCAAGTGAAATAATCACAGTATGATACAGGAATATTAAACAACTGCCTTCCTGCATGGTATGCACAGGAATTTTCAGCGTTTTCTTCTAAGTGTCTTCGATTGTTATTTCATATTGTGACACCTGTAATTGTATATAGCAATCTAGATTTTAAAATCCTGACAAGGCTGCTATGGGTTCCACAGCATACATAAATCCATCACAGCGTGCAAGATAGATTTTAAATTGATGGTACCACACCAAGCACTGAAATAAAAGCACTAGCAGCACTTATCCTTGTAGACTAATAGCTGCAAATGATTTTATGAATCATTAGTTCAGATCCTATAGTCCTACCCATTTTAAACCATTTCTAGATTAATGCTTTTTTGTCTCTGATATGATATTAATAGTCGGCTGAAAAGCATGTAGTTTCTGGTGGTGTGTCACAGCAACTCTTTAGTGTTGGGAGGGAGTTTGTAGTATTGCAATAACTGATTAATTGCTCTGATTCAGGTAGCCGGTGCTTTCTCAAGAGGTGCTATCCCGTGAACAGATCCGTCTCCTGAGCACAGATTACCTGCTACTGAGTAGTTCTGCTTGGGTGATAACACAGGACAAAAACTCCTTAGATTTTACACCCCAAAAGGGCTTCCTTCAACAGCAATCAAGCAGGAACCAACAAATATTTTTTCTGTACGGTAACTATGCATTTAACCTAAAATCATGTTCAATTCAATTAGATTTTTTCCAGTATTTCCCTAAGTGCAGTGTGGTAAATGTCACCAGTGGTTTGCAGCAGTTAGCTGTGTAGCTTTCGCTAACGTGAGCTGTTATCGTATTGATGAATCCTGATCCTGCTTTAAGTATTCAGCTGCTATTTTCTTCCTACTCATCTCTCAAAATGCAGTGAAACGTCCTTGCTTCGAGTAAGTTTTTTCACAGCTTGTGTTTGCTGCCAATGACATAGATGTGATCCCTACGTGACACGTAGGGATGTGCTTTAAGGATAAAATCAGCACAAGGAGGGCTTTGCATCCGGATGTCGCAGGTTCACCTCCAGGCTCTGGAAACTGTGGGTGCATTCCCTTCAAGGGCGTTAGTTGCAAAATAAAGGGTTGGGCCGACAATTTAGATAATCAGTGTTTATCACACTTGTACTTTACTTTTTCCTGCAGCTGAAGAGGGTTGTTGAGTGTCTTCCAGTGCTCCTTCCCCCTCCATAGCAATGTCCTTCCCTCGATGGGCAGCTGTGCCCTGGCCATGACTGTCCTGGCCAGAGCCATATGGATTTATCTGTCTCCCATTACCAGGGACAGTGACCACAGCCTCTATCTTATGGAAAGGCCATACGTCCTACTGCATGCCTTGAGCCATGCTTATAATCACAACAGTTTCAAATACAGCTCTGCAAGAGTAATTGATAATTATATAGAATGAGCAAAACTATTTAAGTGGTTATTTTAAAGTAAATGGGTCTCGACTCTTATCTTTCGGTTTAATAGGTATTTAATATTAATGATGGTAAAAGGGTGAAATAAAATTGAGTAGAAAAAGAAAACCTGGTGTGCCTGCCCCTGCTTTGGCAACGCTCTTATTTGCTACCTCCCTGCTGTCCTCCCTAGAGAAGTTGGGGCCTTTGGAGAAACCTTTTTACTCTCCATTAAGTGCACAGAGCGAAGGAGATGGGACTCTTCATCTTACATATTTAGACGATGATGATATGATGCCACGTCTTTAACATGATGGCAGAAAAAAAATAAAATCTGTGGATCAGTTGTTACTAAATTGGCTTGCTTTATTGTGCTACTGAACCCAGGAGGATCAGGGGTTAGTAATAACAACATGATATAGGAGTGCTGGAGGGATGACACTTGAAAGGGTTACGCTTTCTGTAATGATAACTTCTTGGAAACTGTTGCAGTTGTAACGTTGTTACTGCTGCATTTAATTTGCTTCCCTTTCTACAGTGGGTAGTAAATGATGTTGAATATATTGCCTTCTGTATCCCAGATGAGAGACTGACATCCATCTATACCTCATTTGAAGTGAAAGTTAAAACTGTAATTTTTTTCCCCCCTTCTATTCTGTTCTAAATTCATAGTCTATAGTTTTCTGCTTTAAAGTGCTAAAAATAATAGAAGTCTGTGCGTTTTCCAGACATCTGTAAATAAAATATACAGGCATGCCTGCATTTTTAAGTCACGGCATATAATGTTATCATATATTAACAGGTGCAAAAGTCAGATTCTGCAATCGATGTGTTAATGCTTAACTTTTTAGGTAGATAGAGAGATCATTTCATATTTAGATCGGGTTACCAGACACATTATTCAATCACTGCACCGCAGACCTTGAAAACACACACACACACACAGCCTGACATTGATAGCTACCGAATGTGCTGCAGAGGTTGCAGGAGAGTTATCTCTATCATTATGTGCCTCTGCCTTTTTAAATAAGCTGGAGGAATAAAAGAGAGAAGAAATGGCAGAACAAGGTTTTTAGAGGGTGGCTGTGTAAACCTGGGAAGACGGATGGATGTCACGGCTGGCACACACGCACGTGTTGGGGGCTCCTTCAGCCCAATGTGACCCACATTGGAGAGGAGAAGGCGCAAAGTCAACGTCACTCCCCCTCTTCCTGAAGGTTTTTTTTTTATTTTTTTCCCATTCAAGGTTAATCACTGAGGAATCTGATGCCATACAAATTAGAATAACTCATCAACTTCAGGAGCGCTGCCGGGACTTCCAGCAGCTGAGGATAAGTTCTCGAGCCCTTGCAGGGGTTAGCGGGGGTATCGCACACCTGAGTCAGCCCTCTCTGTCTCGCTGCCTTAATCAATTCCTGAACGCTGTGCTCAGACATATCATGGTATTCATCAATTCCCCTCGCCAAATAAGCCAGGAAAATTCCAGGAAGGTTTTTGGTGTCATTACCGATGTTCATAATGTAGTGAGATTGATGGATTGCGCTAAAATCCTCGCTGTGGCAAGGCGCGTTTTGAAATGCGTTGGGAAAGAGAATGGATTTAGTGCAGAGGTGTGCAAGAACATTTAAAGGTGTTTTGGGGAAATGTGCCGCATTTAGGAGGGCTGTGGGAATATTAAGAAGAAGCTTAAGATTAAACAAATGTGTAAATCATGAGTTCAGATCTTGGTACTGAGCTTTAAAAAGTTGCCTTTTTGCGAATGCGTCCCTTTTATAGTTTATTTTTCTTTAATTTGTAGTTAAAAATGCAGTGTGCTGTGGACAGTCTTAGAGAAAACCTTAGTGGTTCTCTAACACGCAAAAGCCTTCGCAGGAGGTAGTTAAACGATTTGTCAGTAAATTTAAAAAATGGGATTGCTTAGAAGTATTTATAGTGAACATCATACATGCAGACACTTTTGTAGAAGGAAAATTAGTTTTCATATATAATTTGCATCTAAAAATGAGAAGGGAACAAAGCACAGGATCAAAGAAAATGAACTTTTAGATAGTGCAGTTTGTCATATATAATTTGCATCTAAAAATGAGAAGGTAACAAAGCACAGGATCAAAGAAAACGAACTTTTGGTGGAAAATGTAGCATTTTCCAGTATTATTTGGCTCCATATATTAACATTTTTGTGGAAAACGTGCATGCAACCGTTAAAATGACCACTACACAACTGTCCAGTTTGCCTTTATTTATCACTAAAAGCAAGAGAATTTCTTTATATAGTAGAGAAAATCGTGTCTTTACAAAGATAGAAGGCACAGATACTAAATCCCAGCAAATATCGCTCCCAAACCTACCCTTCCGCTTTCACCCGAGAAACAGCATTTCACCGTGAAAACTATTTCTTCATTTTGAGATCTGACGCTGAGTCCAGCTCTCTTGAATGGTCAACAAGACCAAACTATCAGGGACTTCCCTGTAACAGGCCACACAAGGCTATCAAGTCTGCTCTCGCCAGATCTGAACAATCGCAGCAAATCAAACTCCTGAATCCTGTATTGAAAACTTTAATTTCTGCCTCCAAGACCATATCTGCTCTATCTTATTTTTTTCCGAGAATGTATCAAGCTTCCTTTCAAATCAATTTGCCTATACTGGCTTTTTTGGGAGGTCTGCAAATTGTCAGAAATCTTCTAAATTCCAGTCTAAATTTATTCATGAACAATTTATAGCCCTTTGGTCTTGTATGAGTATCTTGTATTAAAGTTAAATAATTCTCCCTCCCTCCCTGCTGTTTACTTCCAAATGTACCTATAAAGAGTAATTGTATTCCTTCTCCGACTTCATTTTGCTAGGCTAAATAGACCAAGCTCTTTTTAATTTCCTCCTCCTTAATCATCCTACCAGGACTTAGCTGTGCTTTTTCAAACCAGGTAGAGCGGTACACAGTATTCTGCAATGCTTCGTGTGACAGTCCTGTCTCTACTTAAAACTTACCTTGCTGAGTTACCTGTTACTAAATTCTGTGAAGAAGAGAATGTACTCGCAAGGTTATTTTGAAAAACTTGGTTCTTGTTGACGTCAGGAATTACCCGTTTGGTGGCAATGGCTGTTACTCCCCAGTTGCTTGAGTTGGACTCAAGCCTTTGCATTCAAACATGCAGAAGCCTCTAAGAACCTGGATTTCTGTAACTAGTTTGATTGTCATGTATACAAGAAAGAGGCATCTTCACTGCAGAGATGCAATTTTTAGGTTGAATCGTAACTGCTCTAATGCCATCCTTAGCAGACTTCCACTTGCTATAAACAGAATGCGAGCTCTTCTGCTGTCCTCCCCAATTTCATCAGCTGCAGCATACGACAAGTTCTTCATCATAGGCTAAGATCCAGAAACTCCCAGTTTCACTTATGTGTTGCTCACTTTCCAGTTTAGGCTCCTTTTGACACCTTGCCTGGTTCATCAAATTAATTTAAGTACAATTTTTCACTAATTGGGTGATTATCCCATATTCACTGTAGTCTTTGTTTTGTCTGCTGGGATTTTTACCCTGCACAAGGAACCTTGTTGTTGATGTTGTATAAATATTTGTGAATATTAAGATCTCTGCTATCAAGTACAACACATAACAGCAGAAATGCGAAAAACCAGACTGATAAATCTTCCATGATCTCATTTGGTGATCATTAGGTGACCTGCCAGCCAGCCAGCCAGATGGACATTTGGTGATCTTATCAATTTCTGTTTGCTCCCAAAAGACCAAACAGGTAAGAGGCCAGGTTGTCTAGCAGTGGTGTGCACTGTGTTCCCAGGTCTGCTTGCCATGACCTGCCCAACCTCTCCATCACCTTTGCTATACATTTGGTAAATTACAGTTATCTCTCCTCTGGCAAGGACTGAGGACATTGGTTATTAAGAATTAGAAAGAGAGAGAAATATTACGGATAGGCAGTAGGAGAGCCGAGATGATAACTCATGGTCTCCTTGCCTGGACCTCGGTGCTCCCTGTGCCAAAGTCCAGGGTGTTGTGGAGTGTGGCTTTTGGAGCAAACGCTTGGCATTTCATCAGGTTCTGCAGAAGCACATTCACGAGCTGCAAGATTCATGACAGTTTCCCAAGACATGTGGCAGGTCTATATATAAATGTCTTCAGGCTTCCAGCCCTGTGCTTTAACCTCTGGCCGTGCATCTTCTCAGGGCTCCGTTCTGGCTAAGATGAGGGTTCAAACGAGTGACCTCTGGGATAAAAAGAATGAGTTGATGCCTCCTCTGTGCCAGGCTGGGCTTGGCAGCGGACAGTTGTGATTGACTGCCCCTGTGCATGGGATGGGGGGGGGATGTTGGAACACGGAGTGGGAGTAAGCCTGGCTGTGGACAGCCACAAGGTCACCCATGGGCTGGGGATGGTGGGGTCTGAATAAAGAGAGATACAGGATCATCCCGCTGAAGGAGTGAGATTGTGCATGCTCTGAATGGGTAGAGTTTTTGGTAAGCGAAGCACTCCTTTGAATTCATGCTCTTACAGATAGAAAAGTCTCATGAAATATATATATATATTTTCGAAAGCTAAATGCTACTTTGGTATAAATGGAATCTAAGCCCATAGCGTTTCATATTGGACCTGTACCTCTCCATTAATGCCAATACATTATTGTACCTGAGGGCTTTGCTCCTGAACTATCTGCTGCTGGTGAGAGCTGATACATTTTCAACATCAAATCAGTGTTCCCGTTCTGCCTGGCTTGGACACCAGTGGCCAATTCTGTGTCTTCCCTCATCCTCTCTGCTATGCCCAGCTCGGGTGGAAGGATGCTCACTAATTTCAGTAGGTGTCTGCCCTTGTCCTAAATGATCAGAAAGGAACCACTTGACTGTAATTGGTTTGTAGTAGATGTTATGAAGAAATCAAATCTACTCTTGATTATGAAATTCCCCCCCGTATTCACAACTCACTAGCTGAACAGAAGGTGCAAGCAAGAGAGATTTCTAAAAGAGTGGGTTTCTATTTTGATTAAGTTAATCATGCAGTACATGCCTCAAAAATCCCCAAACCAGACATTTAAGAAGTGTGGATTTCATATAGGATATTCAAACTAGGTTTTTGAACACACCTGAAAAGAGCTGGTGGATGTTGAAAAGTTGACATTTGAAGACATTAAATATCATCCCATTTGCTGTAAATGCAAGTTAGAAGCATGTTAGAGAATCACGTGGGGGATTAGGTGTTGCTTGAGCAAAGGCAGTTAGAAAATTCCCTGTAAGGACACATACACGGAGGTGAGATATCTAAGAGATGGAAATTGTCTTCTTCCAAACTAGCCCAAGAGGCTACCCAACGTGATTCACTTGATGGGTGGTTCTGTTCTCTGCAGCGTGTGTGACATTTTTATGTGTGCAGGTTCAGAGAATGGCTATTATAGGTCGTTATGTCATTTATTTAAACCCAGTAAAATTTAGATTTCCCCTCTTGCAACGAACTGCAGGTATGATCTAAAAGACAAAGTGGAATCAACTCCCCACAGCTGCGTGTAGATGATTGTGTGATTTCTATGTCTGAAGGCTGCATCGTGGAACTACGCTTGGGACAGATCTACGGAAAAGCATGTATGTGTTAAGTGCCAGAGCCTTCAGTCTGAAAGCAGCCTTTGGAAATACTTTTTTTGAAAGACCGTATTGACAAGCTGTGTTGTAAGCAGAGTTACACTGATTATACGGAATTAGAGTCTCCTTTGGACTAAAATGTACCGCTATTAGATGGATTTTTAGTCAGGTGTTATGCGAGCCTCAAAGAATGACAACCAATATACCGGAGCAGTTAGGTTTTCTTTTCTATTGTTAGTGGCAGCGTTCTCCTGAATATTGAAGAAGTGTGCTTTTTCCTCTGAAAACCTCATGGATAAAAGACATCGGATAGCAGAGGCTGGTGTGTATGGAAGAACAAGAGGAAAATGGGGTCACTATATCCCAGCTATTCATCTTGAAGGGGTTCTCCTACTACCTGTGTGCTGTCATTATCTCTCTTTTGCCACCACTTATGTCTTTAGTCATATATCATTGCCCACAAGGCTTATTCAATTTTTCTTAAAGCAATTCTCCACTTTTTTCTGGGCTGCTCTGTAGAGTTCCTGTCACAGGGAGACCACGGGTCCTTTCCTCACGCTTGCCTCAGGTGTGGTATCTACAGCATCCTCAGTAACAGCCGTGCATTTACGGGCTGTGGATGCTGACTGTGGCACTGATCACCATCACTTCACTGTCATGGTATGCAGCTTTAACTTTTTGTTGTGCCCATCTGTTGCCTCTGCCTCACCTTATGCTTTGATTGCAAAATTGTTGGTGTGGGGATTGTGTGTCTGGGTTCACTGTTTGTACAGCACTTAGCGTACTCCAGTCCTCATCCCAAACCAGAGCTTTTAACTGTTGCTCCAATACAAATACATAGACGAGGTCAGGCCAGCTGTTCTAAAAATTGAAGCTACCTTTTCAAGTGAGAAACACTATTTCTATGCCCTCAGTTGCCCTCCATGTATCTGTGGTGCTTCACTGGGCTTTTACCCACTTCTCTCTGCCATTTAGGTTATTCCTGTAGGTTATTTCTGGTACCATACATGATGCAGCGATGCCTCCAAAACAGGGAGCATGGCTGAGATTTGGGGTGGTTCCCACATACTTCAAGTGCCACTTGGTGGTCCTTGTCCTAACCCTCCCACACCTTTGGGAAGCTCCATGGAGACCTCTTGGACAGACACAGCTGTGGTGATGGATAGTCCTGATGCCAGCGACCATGGGTGAAGGAATCCTGGCTCTTTGTGCATCTGTGAGTGCCTAGCAACTGTTTTTCTCTGGGTTTTGAAGCATATTTTGCAGGCTACCATAATTTAAAAGGTTAGGTGAAATGGCTGGTGAATTTAAAGCTGATAGCATTGTCTCATGTCATTTCTTTGTGCTTGTTAATGAGCCTTCGTCTCCTTCTGTTCATATTAGCAGGATGAAACAGTGGTGGAACATGAGATAGATAGAAAAGCTTTAACAAAAGCCAGTCTTTCATGAAATAGATTCTCAACTTGAAGGAAAAAAATGACCCACTAATAAATTGCATTCCAAGATGTATCTTCAAGTAATGCACAAAGGCGAATTTACATAAGAACATGTCTGGGAGCCCTTAAGCTCTTGTTGTTCTGCAGCAAGCCGGGATCTTGTTCAGAACGACAAACAAGAAGTGTCCCTACTTGCCATCTTAGTCTAGAAAATGGATCTTTTTCCTACATCCTCTGATCTGAAGAAATTGTTTTCCTGAGCTTGGTCTGGTGGACCACATACGCAGGACGAGTTTGAGCCCCTGGAGAAAAGAATGGGGATATCATAGACAGCAGAAGTAAGTAATGATGCCAGCTAATGCCAATCGTGATTAGGGTTTGGAGAAGAACACCGTTACGGGGTTGATCGTGCTTCTCCTCTTCTCTGCGAAGGACTCTGCCTGCCTTAAACCTGATGTGTTTTCATTCAGTGTGTGCCCGGGTTTGGGAGCACTGCACCAGGGCTCTGCTCACACTTAGCTCTGGGGGAGCTCATCATGCTTCCTATAGGCAGAATACTCAAGTTTTAAAAAAACCTTGGTTTTGAAGATCTACAGGCAGTTCTGCGGCAGAGCAGTGCAGTGCGCAGCATTACGGATGCGATGAAAGGTCATCGTGTCCCAGTTTCGAAGGCTCTTGTTGGGCTCTGTGTTGAGCAGGATTTCTCCCCATGGGCTCGGTAATGTGTAAATGGCACCGATTCCCTCAAATCTCTGCTCCTAGCCAGGTTTCCATCACGTCCGTATTTGTTGATTAGGCTCAGTCTGAAGAAAATAGCAGTTATGGAATATTGTACACCCATAATGTATGTTAGTTACAGAAAGATAAAGAAATCAAGAAAAAGAAATTATTTCCTTTTATTTTCGTTGTGATTGCACTTGCTGGAGGTAAGATGCTTTCAGAAACAGGAGGGACAGCAGCTTAAGCTAGGCAATTCAGATGAAACCTCAAATGAATTAGTATTCAGTCTTGGTATCAGGGACTTCTTAATCCTTCCTTAGCCTAACATCTCCCCAAAACAGTCTTACGAGAAAAACAGACCAGGAAAAAAGGAGCTTATAACAGCAACTTACAGGTTTTCTCAAAGGTTAATTAATTGCAATTAATTGTGAAGTACTGTAGCAAGGAACAGTAGCTTTGAATTTGATAATGAAAACCAAAATAAAGAAAAGAAAAAGAAAGAAACAAGGAAAAACCAATATGGAACAATCCTGAGCTTGCAGATGTGGTTTTTTCCTCCCCTCTCGGTAGGTTCGCTTTGCAAACCTAACTCAGATAATTTACAAATATAATTACAGCGGAGAATTAATTTAGGGGCTGTGCGGCGTGGTGGAAAGAACAAAATGTTTTCATTAGGAAAGTTGAGACTGGCAGTTCTGTGAGCAAGAGCGTACCCATGCGCTTCACAAAAAAAGAGTGATTTTAGCTAAATCTGTCCCCCAATTTTGAGCCATTTCTATTTAGATTAAAACTGAGACTGAGTCAGTAGTAAAAAGAAAGGAAGGCTCTTTTTAAAGCCTTTGGTTGCTCTAGGGGAAGAGTCTTCTTGGAAACGGAGCTGGCTGGTTTGCGTGGTTTCCCAGAAGGATGTGTGATGTGGAGTACAGAAACAGGACTGGGACTTAGCTAAATCTGTCCCCCAATTTTGAGCCATTTCTATTTAGATTAAAACTGAGACTGAGTCAGTAGTAAAAAGAAAGGAAGGCTCTTTTTAAAGCCTTTGGTTGCTCTAGGGGAAGAGTCTTCTTGGAAACGGAGCTGGCTGGTTTGCGTGGTTTCCCAGAAGGATGTGTGATGTGGAGTACAGAAACAGGACTGGAATGGTCACTGGGATGGACTGGGAGCAGTGTTTCCACCTTCTTTTTCTCTTTCCAGTTCAATGCTCTGAGAAGACTCCTGTTTCCTAGCAGTAAGGTAGCTCCAAGAAGCTCCAACCAAAACTTGTGGGCAAATGTTAGGAGACGGTTTCTAACCCAGATGACTTACCAGTGTATGAGGTGGTAGATGGAGATGGTAGACGATGAAGTGATTTGTTTAGAGGCAAATCAGTGACAGAATTAAAAGCAAACCCCGACCCCACCACTTTCATACTGGGGGTGCCGTTCCTTCTCTGACTCTTCCCTACCATGACCCCAGTGTTGGAGCTGGTGGCTCAGCTGAAAGCCCCTACCTGGGAGCATGAATATGTGTGGCCAGGGGCTCCATGTCGCTGTCACACCTCAGGGGATGCTGTGGTGAGCAGGCACTGATGAGTGGGAAGAATTCATGGCACAGCCTCGCCACTTCCCTTGGCCTGAAACAAGAGTCTCACCATGCAGGGGAATTAATTTTCCTTGCTTTCTCATCAAAGGGTCGGATCAGTGGGGAAAGCAAAAATTACTTTGAAGTTTCCCGACTCCCTAAGAAGGCTGCTCTCTGGATGTGATGTGCACACAGCTCCCAAACTGATATGTTTATTTTACAGCTGTAGCTCTGAGTGCACAGACAAGGGTTGCACAACCAAAAAAGTTGACAAAAAGAAAACCTAAAGCTAAAATGACAGGGTGCAGGTATGCTTGGAGATATGTGAGATAGAGCCGGGAATGTTTGTTCATAACAGACTCATCCTGTCATAATAAAGGATCCCTTGAGCCATCTCAAAGTCTTCTTTCAAAATTTATGATACTATTTAGCATACACAAGGTTAAGAAAATCAGCACCATAGCCAGATGGCAGGGGAATTGTAGCAGCCTGTTGCTCTCTTCCCTACTGCCGATAAATTTGGTGGCCGAGGCAGGGTACCAGATGCAAGATGCTGCGAATGGGGCCAGCTGTGGGTACGAGGGCTTGGATCTCCTCCTGGTCTGCAACTGGTCCCCAGGGACTGCCTCTGGATTTTGGCTGGATCGTCTCAATCTTATCCGAAATTACCACTGCAAGAGGAGAGCGCAACAGGGATGGGCTCAGAGGAATCGGCACCTTATCCACCCGTTGAAGAGGAGAAATATTATCTGTGCCATGAGGTTGTTCTGAAATGAATTAGATATAGAAGAAAAGTCATATTCAATTAAATTGTGCCCTTTTTTTCTCTTCTAGACAATGTGACACTGAAGCTATGCTTCGCAGTTTATAGATTTGTGTAGAAATTGGTGCTAATAGTTCAATTTTGTGCAATTATCATGCTAGTAAGATCGAAAATGAAGAATCTGGGTAGAGGGAGGAGGAGACAGTACTTCTATAAATAGTTAATATCCAGAGGAGGTAGATGGGGTAAAATTATATCTAGAGATTAAAGTGGCAGCAAAGAACCTCTGCGCTCTAATTCCAGCTCTGACCCAGAGTTTCTGCCCATCATGAGATGTCACTAAAGCTCACCAGGTTTGGGTTATATTTTATTTTTTTTTAAATTCTTTACATGAAGATAATACCGTGCTATCTCACTGGGGCTTTGTGACAATTCATGTCTGTATAATGCTTTGAAGACGAGCTTGTAAAGTGCTAAGTATTATTAAGATGAGATGAGGAGAATCTCTTATCTCCACCATCAAGTTCTTCAGGGATGGGGAAGGAGGCAGTGATCTATTATCCATAATACTCCTCTTCAGACGAAGTTTGATCAGCCTTCGTGTGATTCAACAAAACCCTGTTCAACTGTGGACAAATGGACATCTCTATTATAAGTGATGAAATGGAAAGCTGTGTAAAGGGAGAAATCACCCGACACCGTCTTTGATCATAATCTATCTTGCGCCTCAAAGGAGAACATCGTAATACAAACATATTTGCAGGAGGAAGCCAAAAATAACTCCTGCTGTTGTTCTGCCTGCATAAAGCCATCAGGAGTGTGCACTGACAGTCGTTGTTGTCAGCATTGCATGGTGTTGCCACTCACTATATATACATATATATCTCACTATGTTTTGGCGGTGCTATCCCTCCTTGCAAAATTTGTGAACTACTTAAGCATCTTTCAAAAAGAAAATGAAGAATTATGATAAACTGCCACTCTGTAATGATAAACACCTGCTAAACCATCTCTGGGTTAATTTAAAAAATTAAGTCAGTCCTAAGACAAAGGCTTATTGCAGACAAGATGACGGGACAGAAGCGGCTATGGGGGCAGATGGTAGCAGGATGGATGAAGATAGAATTGAAACAGTAGCACAGATTCTCATCAAGTCATTGAGGAAGAGCAGAAGGGAGTAATCTTGTATGTAAAAATGCTCTTGTCTGTCAATAGCTGTGTTATGAAGCAGCCCAGAGACACGCTCAAACACTCAGAGGCTGTGCTTTGCTCTTTCAGCAATTTGAGCTTTTTGGACGTTGTTTCAAGGTCAGGCGTTGCTGTTGCCCCTCTTGTCAATCAAATGAACCGCTTCTTGCTCGCTCCTCCTTGCTCCTTCTGCCTGGTGCTCCGGGCTGATCCCCACGCACAGAGTCAGCCTTTGCAGCCCTGGTGCCTTTTCCTTAAAGGCTGCTTTTTACTTAAAGCTTCGGGTGGTTCAAAAAATAAACAAGACTTTCAATTCTTCCGATTTGCAAATCTTTGAGTGTTACGCTTTGCTTTTAAGAAAGAGTTTTCTGTAAGTGCAGCTTTTTTTCTTGAACTGCAGATTCTTAAGCTAGCTGTTAGTCATTTGTTTTCCTTGTAGATCTGCAGCACCTTTCTGTGAGATTTTACACTTGATGAATATTGACACGGAAATAATGACTGCCCATTGCTACAGTGCCCCTTGCATTATCTGTCAGAGCCAATGCCTTCATTACTTAATAAAAATAAACTAATAAAATCTATTATATCCATTTGCAAGGTGACCTATAAATTGTACCATCAATTCTTACTTCAAATGATCGTGTACTTCAAAGAATGAATGTGCTGATTGGAATGAAGTTTTTAGAGTATTTGTACTCCCCGAAGGACATATTTCAACCAATTTTCATTAATAATTAATGATGACATACTGGTTCTGGAAGGTTAACAAGAACATAACAAGTATAATCCTTCCAGAATTACAAGCTTCAGTTGAACATGGCACGATGTGTTGGCCACCTTTGCCATCTTTATCTGCTGTGGCTGCTATTTGGGATGAGAATGGGGATGAATAATGGACAAGTGTTTGTTCTCTGTCCTTTCCTGCTGTGTCTCTCTCTTCCCAAAGACATTTTTCCGTGTCACTAATGATGGATTCATATTCATGTTTGCTTGTGTATCTCTTATGTAGAAATATATATATAGCAAGAGGAAATATATATGGGAAATGCTAGCTGGAGCCTCCTTATTGGAGATTTCACCTTTAAAGGTTTCATCTACTCTCCTCAGAACCATCCATCTTTGTGAGAGATGGCATTTTTGTGTTTTCTCCCAGCATAGTATTCCAGGACTGTCCTAATTGCGTGCCTCTGGTTTTGCCATGCAGCTTGTGAGCCTCTCCACGCTCACTAAGTGATCCTTTCAGGGTAACTGGGGTGCTCCTTGTTACTGATGTATTGTTTTTTCAATACGTGCTTTGGAAATTTCAACATCCTAGAAGGTAAAGTTGTGTTCCATAGAAGCTCTTAAAAGTCATATTTTGCCGACCACAGACTTGTCAAAGGCAAGTATATAAGGCTAATGAAGGAAGAGTAATGGTATCTTGAATCTCACAGTGCTTTATATTAATTGCTTGCAAATGCTGACTGCTGGCAGCTATTCCACAGTCAGAGAGCCTAATGGACTTGAGAGGCCAAACTTGTGTTCCTGCAGTGTAGCATTTTCTTAAAATGCAGTCAAAATAATTGCAGGGGACATGTGAGTGCCTCTGCCCTCCCAGTGTGGGTTGGAGGGTCTGCAGGAAGAGCCCCCTTCATCTGAGGGCAGTGCAGTTACTGTGTAGGGGACCTTTGGTGGTCTCGAAAACCAGCAAGAGGCTGCTTGACACTGGAGAAGTGTCTGGACCACACCAGGCATCTCCTTCGTTTGGTACCTGGCAGTCGTTGTTGTCGACACGTTCAGGTTTTGGGGGTGTGAATACCCATGTCAGCACATGGGATGGTGCAAAAGTGTTCAATTTTTGGGAAGGTTTTAGTGTTTGAAATCCTGAGCTGCCAGAGCCCAAGAGAAGAAGAAGAAGAGAGACTCAGGGAAACCAGGTCCAGCTGTCACAGAACTGGTTTGCTATTTTGAGACATATTCCTGCTTATTTTCATACACCAACTTAAAATAGTTCCAATGGGTAAAACAAACAGAGTTGATGTTTTACATTTTCGGGGGAGGTAAGCGGATTGAGATTAAGAACATTTTTTTTTCCATTAAAATTAAAGCCTGAGTTACATTTGCACAAACAAAAAGTCGTACAAAGGATACATTCTCAAATCTGAAAAAAAAAGCTAACAACTAATGCTTTTGCTTTAATAGTAATAATAAAATAATTGTATAAAATGTAAATACATCTTCCCTAGCTTGTTGTATACCCTTCACTTAGCTCTTACCACGTTTTTGAATGAACTCTGCAGAGATGCAGGGTACGGAAAAAGAAGGTCCAATATCCCAGCCCTTCTGGTGGCTGTTAGTTTGTCTCAATTTCCTAGCACAGTCATAGATGGTACTCACATAAAATGTAGTAGCTCAAAAATCAGAGCAGACAAATGGAGTTAAAATTCTAGGCTTTACCTACTCAAAATGTATTGTCTTTTTTAGAGGAAAAAGTAGAAGAGATATTAAAGACAGGGTATCATTGTTTAGCTGTCTGAGAGATTAAAAACTGTCGGGAGACAAGGGGAGGAAAGGCGTGCCCAGCACAGGGAGTCTGTGGGAGCAACAATTTGGCTTCATTTGCCTTCTTTTTGTAAGGAAGTTTCCAAGTTATTGACAGTCTTCATTAAACTGAAGGGTTTTATCTTGCTTTATACATCACAGTGTACCTTTATTCTTTCTCGCTCTTGCCTTTTACCCTGAAATATGCATTGTACCTGTTTAAACCAAGTGCATATGCAGAAATGGAAAGGATAGGATGGCACATTGTACCGTGTCTCTCTTGCCTTCCTGACTTTTTCCCTGCTTGAAATGTTTTAACATTTTGTGTTTGCAGGTTTTTTTTGCGTATGAAGCCTCAGGAGTTTTTAAGAGCTGCTAATGGACAAGTTTAGACTAAAACAGCAACCGTTAAGACTTCGGGGACTATTTTGTTTATGAAACATGTTTTCAGCACTTGCTTTTTTTCACTGGGAAGCATTCATCAAGCATTTATGTGTTCCAAAAAGCTGATTTTCGCTTGTAGCCCTGTGCTGCGGAGTTGATAACGAACGAGCAACCATAGCTTATAATTCAAGGACATGGGGAAAAGTATCAGTTTTACGAAACAAAACTCCATTTTCCAGTATGTGTCATTAGCAATGGAAAATAAATTAAAATACATTAAAACCTTGGTGTCAGCTCCTCATAAGTGGGTGGGTTAGTTACTAAAATCACTCGCTGGTTTTTTGGGGTGCTAGCAGTGGGGGCTGGGGTGGTCACCATGGACCCACCACAGGTTTTTGGGGGATCTGTTGCAGTGTCCACAGCTCAGCAGAGGTTTTGTTTTGGCTGAGGCCGATCCCCCTTTGACAAATGTCAAATGCTGCCGAATTGCTCCTGTGGGATGTGAGCATTTAAGAACGCTGCACCAGGACTTTGGGAAGACGTAGGGGCTCGGAGGGTGCTGGTGCAGCATTGCTTGTGGCAGGCTTTCACCCATAAAAATCTCCCCGTTGACATCAGAAGAGGTGTCCGTGTTAATCAGCTCTCACTCATCTTTACGAACAGACTTGACATAGCTACGAGCTCAAGGTTCAAGGCACGATTTCCATCAAAATACAGGGCACGGTCATTTCTGTGGCCAGATCTCCCCCTGTGCTGTGACAGAGGAGCTGTCTCTAACTGTGGCATGGAGCATTCATAAAAGACCTTAAAGCGTCCTGCAGACCCAGGGAGACTGAGCTGTGGCTCCTACAGAAGTAGCCAAAAGATGGATTGAGACAGTCTTGTGCTTTTCACTGTGCCCTGTGTACCCAGACCATCGCCCTTATAAAAGCTGGCTGAGTCCCCAGGCTTACCTGAAATTTAAATCTCTCCACACATAATAGAAGCCTATTACTGTTATTATTTTTATCAACATTGGACTTTTTTTTTCCCTCTAAAAATACTTAAAAGTTTTCTTAAAAGTTGCTAGAAAATGTGTTATTTTTATTTATACTATCAGTTAATCAGCTTATACTCAAATTAACTCTGAAAAGATCTGAGCATTCCTGGAATGTTTTCTGTTATTTTACATAAAATACGTGCACGGAACAAGAGTAAATGTTCATCCCTTTTGTGTTCACATAGAAACCAGGTAGGTTTCCACATCAGGCAGCAAAAATTATAGCTCTGGCAGAGGGATGGAGATAAGCTCATTCAACCCAACTGAAATGTTGTCATTTTCAATAACTTTTCTTATTCTGCATGAAGAAAATTATGTTGAAGTCTCAAAAAAATTAAGCGAAATTACAGTTGCATAATGAAGCTAAGCTCTTTATGGCTGGTAATAGAGGAGCAAGAATTTAGAGTTCAGTAAATTCCTAGTGGCTTGGAAATGTTATGACAGAAAGAGGGCAATGCAGATACAATAACAGAAGAAGTTTCCATCCTGTGACTTCATGCTTCTTATGAGCAGATTGTGAGTTCTGGCTCAATCTGTAGCAGAAAACATATCTATTTTTCATTTTGTAATGATCAGAAAGATCAGTGGTTCCTATTTTTGTAGATTTTGCAAGCATCCCTAAGCATTTTTATAAATCTCATGCACCCAGTCGTGGTAGCCCTTTGCTGATTGAGCAGCCTCATCCAGCTTCACAGAGACAAGAGGACCTTGCCAACCAAACACCAGTAAAGTGTAGCTCCAGGCATTTCCGTGGTTCACCCCAAATTCCTTCACAAGTCTTGGCCTCCTCTCCTCCTCTCCTGCCTCCCTCACGTGCTGCAGACTGAAACACTGTGCAGTCATTTCCTCCCTTCCAGTTCAAAATTGGGCTGGAAAGCACAAATAAAGAGAATAACATTAATGGAGCTTTTCAACAACAAGTGGCAGAGTTTTGGGCTGTGAGGTACAGTTCACCACCTTCATTTCTTTGTTTTGTTTTGCTTAGGCATGATCTTGTCAAAGTGATTTTTTTCCCCCCTCTGTAAGGCTGTTGTATGAATGGGAACTTCAAAGTCAGTAGTACGGTAAGTCAAACACGGCTCAATGTATGCCATCTATAAGCAGTAGCTCTTTCACACACAGAAGAGAAAATGAAAACAAATGAAAACGTCCTTCAAAGACGGTGTTTCTTCTGCATGGAGATCACTGGCTGTGTGACGCAAGGGATGATTTCTGAGCTATATGCACAGAGAACAGCGAGAGCTTTGATACCGAACGTACATGGGCTGTGGTGATTTTAACACTGCAAGTGCGAAGGAAGCCATGTATCTGGATTGTTCTGTGGTTTGTTTTTTTAAGTTAAGGATTCATTATACTAATAGGCAAAAGAGATGCACGGGAAAAGGTGTCCTGTAATGGATGCAGAAGGCTCTGTTGTACATAGCTTAGCAGAGCATTTGAAATGCTCTTTGACTTTCCCGTTGTGGATACTCAGCTCCTTAATGTCGGGTGTTTTTGTACTCAGAAAACAAAGCAAGCTCTTCCATAGTGCCTATTGCCTTGGTGTTTGAGAGACACGCAGCATGACAGAAGGTTTCATATTCCTTAATTTTGTCTTAGGCCATTCCTAGATGAGATGATCAGGCAGCAGCTCCCGTACCCTCCCTCGGAGCAGAGAGGACAGTAGGTTGCCACAAGCCTAAAGAGCGCAGCTGGTTTGGTTCTTCACATCTTGAGAACTTTTTTTCTTAATTTCATTTGGGCTAATGACAGAAAAGACAATTAACCTTTCATCATGGAAAGAGTTTCCCTGGATAGCTGCAGTACAGACAAAGTTCAGGACAAGTAGGAAGAGGAAATCTGCTTCATCTCTTTTAGGCCAAAAAGTGCACATATTGGTGCTGAATGAAATTGTGTATTCTTGTCATGTCCCTAGGACTCTAGATGGACATAAATAGTAGGAAAGTGGTGGGGTTTATTTATTTTTAATTTTTTATTAGTGCAAGGCACAGAGCATCTGCATGCAGCCTCCAGCAGCAGGCGATACCATCCTCAGGATGTATCACCCCATCCTGGATCAAAATACTGAACTGCAGTGTTGTTGGTAGTTGTTTCTCTTTCACTCCTTTCTTTGTGCAGGTTCAGACAGTATTTACTGCCTCTCTAAAACAAGGTGCTTGTAGGAAATCTAAACCTCTGCTATGTTTTCTGCAAAGCATAAAACAATATCTGCAACAAACTTCTTCAACGTTACCTGTCTGAAAGCCTGGAAACAAGTTGGCCCTGGAGCTAATGATACAATTTCTTGCTGTGTCTTTTGCCTGAAAATTTCTCTGTCTCTCCTCCTTCTGACTGGTCCGTGGCAGAGCTGCTCCCAGGGGTTGCTATTTCAGGTTAATTTTTGGCTCATGTCAGCCGGTGGCTTCAGAAGAAACAGCACCGGCTTTCAAGGAGCGAAAGCTTAACCCCAAAAAGGCAGGTAACCAGCCTGAGAAAAACAGGAGTAGACAGCATGAGATGATATTCCTCACCCAAACCTTTCCATCACGCTACAACTGAGCCCTTTTCCTAATCCACGCTGTCCCAAATCCAGTGCCTCGTGTCCTGGCACATGGGACACGCAGAGTCCTCTGCTCCCGTCCCTGCTGTGGGGTGGCTGTGGTGCCAACCTCTCTGGTACTTACATTGTTGCCCATCAAATCTAAGTGACACTTGAGCATATCAGAGAGAGAAAAGTGGGGATGCTGTTATGAATTCAAGTGCCAAATATACCGAGATATTTAAGAAGTACATGACTTGCGAGTGGAAGGCGGCACAGCCCTGCATGGCGCAGATAAGAAGTACGAGTGCCGAGCCTGGCTTAGAGCTTGCGACTTGTGAAAAAGTTTTGTCTAATGGGGAAAAAAAAAAAAGCTGAAGCAATCAGAGCTGCAAAGTGCTGACTGGAAGAATAAACATTAGAGAGATAAAGCAGACCAGAAGGCAAAAGCAATCGGATTTGTAAAAGAGAGCAGATTTTGATTTTATCTTATGGAAATAAATGCAATAAAAGCTTTCTAACTGGAGTTGTATAGAGTTGCAAATTTTTTTTATGCAATAGGAGAAAAATTGATGCTGGTGGTTGTTTTAATATTTTATGGAAATGCTTCAGCAGATAAATTGAAGTGTTTTTTATTTGCAAACAGAAGGTAAATGGGAGAACTGAAGCTTTTTTCTAATTTTTTTTTTCTATTAGACAGCTTCACCCTATGCTTGGGTGGCTTTTGCAAAGAGCTTTTAGATACCATTGAGACATCAGGAGCGAAGCCATCGCTGAACACCCAGGACTGAAAGTATTAGGGGTTAGAAATGCTCACCTCGTTTTTACTGCAGCGCTTTGGGACTTTGTAGCCATGAAAAGCCATTCCAGGAGTTCACAAGAAGGGCGGTGCAGGATGGATCCGGTGTTTTGCACGTTGGCATTTGCAGTCCTGAAGTCACGTTGGCACCTCCGTAATTTCAAAGCCTCTCAGAGCACACCCAAGCATGAACCATCAATCTGACCGAATGGCCAGCATTCAGATCCTGTCTTGATGTTGCTAATGCGAAGCCTTGTAGAATAATAAACCTGATGGCGCATACAGACATACATGGCTTTTCCTTTGAAAAGTAAGGGAGCCAGCACAATGCATTAAAACAGTCATTTCCTTTTATCTGATGGAGGGGAAAAAAATTAACTCAACTAAAAATAGTCAGGGCATTTTGCCCTATGATCTCTCGTCATCCTATGGATCAATACGTCCTGAGCTTGCATCCCATACATAAATAGCTTTCATGGGTGAGATGACCTTGCTATGGAATAGATGGGTCTTTAATCAACAGGCCCGTGGTACAGTAGTGTGAGTAGGGTGGAGACAGTATACGGAGTTTATAAATAACCGAATTCAATTAAATTCAAACCAAGATAAATCAGAAAACGTTCCCCTAAAAGCTCAAGACTTAATGGTTGTGGAGACATCTTAGTGCCATGGGAAAAGCTTGTTGAGAGTAGCAGCACGTTACCAAAACCTGGCAGTGCTTCTGTTCAGTGACTATAGGGTTTTTGGAGGCAGGGCACAAAAATGGACCCTCCTTTCCTCATTTACCTCTGTCAGGTGGAAAATGTAGGGGCAGGAGGAGCGCACAGCAGGCAGGGATGGCGATGAAATAGGAAATTTAGGGCTGGCTGTGAAACGATTGTCACACTAAATACCTTTGTTATTTTAATGTGCAAGGAAGGTTTGGTTTGCACAGGTTTTATCCCTAAAAGGAGTAATAATTGATGACATCTCTTTTTGGAAAGTTGCAGTTCTTTCATCAGAAGAGTGCTGGGCACAGCGTCCCTGATGAGTCATCAGAACACTGAGACTTACCTGCATGATTTTGTACTTTTGTCATTTGATCGTATGCCAGGAGAATTGCATTTATTTTTCAAGTTAAGAACTATTATATTTAGTTAGTTAGTTACTAAAATGCAGGCTAGTCCCTAAATCAGCAGAAAGAATAAGCAATAATTTATGTATGTTATTTCCCTGTCATTTTTCTTTCTTCATAATTAGGAAATAATTCTCTTCAAGAACAGAAATCGAGAAGTTCATAGGAACTGTAAAGTTCTCTGTTTAAGAAAAACACAGGGGGCAGGCAGGATCAGGATGTTTGTGTATGTGGGCAGCGTGTGAGGGTACATACCAGGTACCTGGAGGAAAAAAAACCCTTCATGCATTTTTCCTCCCTCTCTGCAAGACTGCACTGAGTTAATGCAGCCAGCAGCGAGGCAGGTAAAAGCATTTGGAGTGGGGAAAACCTGAGTGTAATAAATACAAAAACTCGGCAGCCAGTAATGTCAGACATGTTCTGTTCTAAATTACATCTGGAGTGTGCCAGGGCTGCTTTGTGAGAAAATATAACTGGTTGAAAGAGGATAATATACTTCACACATTCAGGCTGCACCTAAGTATGCTGCAGAAATGGTCCAGGAGTCCGCAATTACGCTGGTACTCCAGCATCCAGTGCCGTGTTGAATTTGGTGATTTCCGTGCTGTTTGTGAGTCTCAGACTCTTTGAGATTCGCAGTGCATGACCCAGCCTGCCTGGGGAAAGGGGGACTCGTAATTAACCCAGGCCATTAGGATGGCCAAATTCAGTCCAGTCTGACGGCTGTTCTTCACACTTGATTTATTTAATTTCTGCCATGATTAATATCAACTTTTATTAAAACTTCCATTTATGCTTTTCATATCAGTTTTAAACTAAGTTCAAGTAAACGACGTATAGAATTAGAATTAGGTGAAATCCTTCATGTCCTGTTTTGATTCCTGCCGGCAGGAGAGTGGCAAAGGAGAGGAAACATCCGTGGAAGTAGAGAATGCAAATTGCTCAGCACGCAGTGAGTCCTGCTACAAGCTGGGTCTTAATTTATTTAAAGCTCATGGTATTGTAATGAATTTGGAGTTTATTCGGCTTTGAGGGAGAAATTGCGCATATATCAGGTAGCAGTAGGATATAATGTTCATCCGGTTAGTCTGGTCTCTGTAAGTGTGGATGAAGCCCATGCTGCTTCCCCTTCACCCGTTGAAAGCAGCAGCACAGCTTCTTGGGAGTAGGATCAAATCTTTGTAAAACTGTGTCCTGGAAGGAAGGGAAGAAGGAAAAAAGTCCATTATGAATGTGAAACAACATCCTTTCAATGTCGGGCATACCATGTCTTTTCGTTCAGGTGAATCGCAAACTCAGAAGAGAGAAGGCTGAGCTATTTAAATTTTATAGCCATATAAATTATAGATAGAAATCACTTCTGGAATAGGGTGAATTACAATTGCCGTGTTCAAACCGACCGTTCAGGTGGCAGCTGATGGTTAAGTTTTGTGAGATGGTGATAACTGGTAATAGTCACTAGTAATAATTTTATTTAAATTTCAACAATGTCCAGAGACTTCAATTGAGCTTGGAGCCACTGTGGAAGTCTTTGCACAAACACCTGACAAGACACTTTCACAGCAATTTAGAGCTGGAGATAAGAATTGTTATTATTCTCATTTTAGAGATTTAGAGAGATCGAGCAATTTGGGAAACAGCTCCTAGGAAGTCAGAGGCAGAGCACTGCCCTGCTGTTTGTAAGCGAGGAAGAAACCCAGTCAGTACTTCGGTGGCTGCAATTTAACTGTTCTGCTTTTTAAGTCATGCCTTTTCCACCTTTACTTCTTGGAAATATTTAGTGCTGCAGTTCAATTCATGGAAGACTTCTGTTTCAATCCTTTTGTAATCTTTTTCTCACGGTTGCAAAGTTCCATATGTATTAGTCCATAACCACTGTACAAAGGCAACTTTCTCTTACTTAATGTGCCTGCATTATGGCTTTTGTTTTGGTGTTATCTTTGAGCTCAGCACACAGATTTTCACGTTTTCCACCCCAAGTCCATAGGAGCGGAACAAGAGAATAATAAATATAACATTAAATTATGCATGGCCCAATAGCGTGTTAACCACTTTCATGTTCACCAAATAAAATGAGGAAAAGCAATTTGCGTCTAAACAAGGGCAGGGTTTTTACGTTGTGGAGGTCACTGGAACACGTTGTACTCATTAGATACACAGCAGCCTCGCTAAGAAGTTGAATCCTAGATAAGCAGAAGCAAACCTCTAATGGATAGTCTGCGGATATATCAGCTGACTTGTAAAATGTAAATGTTTTATGAGTAATAGGGTTTTAAAGCTGATTTTGATTAATGAAATGCAATCTACTTATTCCTTCAGCAGTCAGCCTACAAGCATCTAACTAACTAATTAGTCTGTTTAGGTAAAGTATTAAATCTGTCTTTTGTTTAAAAATAGGAAAAAGAAAAACAACTCAGACCTGCTCAGGAAGGTAGGTGGAAAATCTTCACTGATGTGAATGACCTAATTAGAAAAGTACAAGAATTCTAGAAAACTTTTCAGGGCTTTGTAGTTCTAAACGTGATGACTATTACAGTCTCCAAAGTGAAGTTCTTAAGTGGAAAATATAAGAGGAAACAGAAGTTGCATCTGTATATTTTAAAGGCTTTTGGAGGTAAACATGGTTTTGTGATATCAAGTGAGGTTATGAATCCTACTGTCAGTTTAGTGGTCATTAAGATGGGCAAGTTCTGAAACTCTAAGGAGCCTTTTCTCATTTATTCTTTTATTTCACATCCAGATGCCTGTAGTGCGAGCAGTTTTGAGTGTTTCAAACTCTAGCATTTGTGAATTGGGTTCCTTAGATGGTGAGCCGGAGAAGGTGTTTCCAACAAGAACTTGAAGGAAAGCTGTTGACACAGATGTTATTCGTGTGATACTACTGGTTCTGGTGTTCAAGATATTCTCAGTGGGGAGCATTAAAATGGATTTGGTGGATTTTTGTTCCTGTCTTACCATTCTGCCTAGGCAGAACTTAGCTATCCCATTAAAACAAGAAGATTAATTCCAAATAAGTTCACTTTCAGCATATTCCTCTCATGGGGATACAGTCACAAGACTGAAAACTGCAGGTGATTAACACCAATGCCTGAATCAAGCATCCACCCTGGGGTTATATTGTTCACATGCCCTGATTAATAAAAAAAAACCAATCCAAGGCAGAAACGTAATACTATACTTTCATCCTACACTGATACCCATCAAATATGGGGGCTGGAGAGCCAAAACACCTTAAAAGGCAGCGAGATAACACATTTGCCAAGTTAAGAGAGAGTGGCAGAGCCAGTCTAGAGAAGACAAATAGAGACTCATCTCATTCCCAAAACCTCTTTAGTTTTCTGAATTAATGTTGGGCTATTCCACTGCAATTCCTGACCATGTCCTCCTTACCAGAGCTTTTAATGAAGCCTGAGATTGGATGAGGGCAGATACCGGCATGTTGCTGGTAATATGATCATTCCCCAACACTCAAACAATGTTGGAGCCATTTAAACACTTAGGAAACGTTTAAAATTATATTATATTTTATACGTGTTTGGTGATGATAAGTAATCATTCTCCTACTTCACTGAACTATTGGTCTTTGCATAATTCTTCTTTTGCATTTGTTTATTTACTATTCTGACAGCTCCCAGGCAGTGATGGCAGTTTTCACAAGACACGATCTGGAGTGATAGCAATATTTTACTAAACCCCAATGAAATTGTGCCTTTCCGACTACCTGAAGTCTTCTTTGGGTACAGCTTGAACAAGTGTAAAAGCTGTGGTTTGTTGTTAGTCAGGTAAGATCATATGTCTGAGTAACGGCTCCACTGCTACCGAAGCAAGGTTCAGTCCTTCATCAACGGTAGAGGCTTTGTCGAGAAATTTCTTTGATTCTATTTCACATCATCTCAAGAATAAAATGATTTTTTAAAAGAATGTCTGTTTTCTTTGTTAATGTTTCCTTTCTTTCAGATATATTTCAGATACATCTGTTTTTCCTCTGCCTCCCCATTCCCCATTAGTTCTCACAATAACATGCGTTGATTGTTCTTTACTGGCAGTGCCAAGATCACTCTGGCAGTACATCAGCTATTTCCCTTAGGAAATGCATTACTTCTTCCTGGAAGAAAGGAAAATAGGAAAAAATATTCTATTTCCATTCTATTTCTAAAATAATCTGAATCATCTGCTTCAGTACATGTGGAGACAGTACAGCAGCACAGAGTCAAACCTGTTTTCTCTTGTTTCAGAAATTTTCCATTACTTCGTATCTTGATCATTTCTTGAAGTGAAGAAACTTCTGCAAAAAAAAATCACACAAAATCCTTCTGTTTCTCCATTATGTGCGATCCAAAAGATTTGATACATAAACACCATTTCATCCTGCTACTGTGCTAATCCACATATTATTAATTTCAGTGTTCCCTCAATCCTACTTAGGATGACTTGGGTAAAGATCCTCTGGCTGTTATTCAAGACGCTTATCCTGCTAATATTTTCGTGATTATCCCATTCTCTCTCTTTTGGATGAGAATTAGGATTTACTCTTCCACTTCTCTGGAACTTTCTCACCCTTTCAGATATCCCAGAGGGATCTTTCATAATTCAGTTACTGTTCCTCTACCGCTCTGGCTGTGAGAGCTCAGGCAAAGCTGCTTAGCAAATAAGTGAGCTCACTTTGGGAAAAAAAAGGTTCTGATTCACCAGGCTTTTATGTTTGACAGATCAGTACCACACGTTGTTTTACTGGGGTCTCCGCTGCCTTCGATTCCTGATAGCATCTGTGTCAGAAAAAATGGGTTGTCAACCAAAAAGTGGCATCAGCTACGTATCCTGCCCTTTGCTTTCTGTTGATATATTTGTAAATTCTTTTAGTGTGTTTTTGTTGTATTTCCCGTGAGGTGCTTTTAGCACTTACCCTGTTTCATACCCTCTGAGCATTCAGAGCACAGTTTTACATCAGAAAAGTTTCATAACTTAGTCCAGTAGGTGAAATTTTGCCATCTTTCCACAGCAGAGAGGCAAATCCTCAAGTCAGCAGTGCCTGGAAGTCAAGAGTGGGGATGGAAGTGGGAAAAGCACTGCTTTTATTCTGAGTTTTCTGGCACAATTATGTTATAAAGCCTCTGACCAACAACCTACAGCATTTTGGCACTCTTTTTATGTTCAAACAGTGCAGCTGATGCTGCCCATAGAAGCAGCATCCTCCTCTGCAGATGCAGAAGTAAAGAGATCCCAAGAATATCCATGGAAACACTGAACAATCAAGGGCCGTATGAAAACTGAATCCTCGCCAGCGCGTCCTGCTTGGTGGAGAGCCCCTCTGAAACGTGGGGATGAAAAAGCACTAAAGGGCCTTAGTTAGCTGTGTTGCTGCTCCATCACTAAAATTACTGAACACATTCATCACATGTATTTTAAAAAATGGAAAAACGCTATTTTTGTGCAACGCCGTTAGACCATTTGCAAAAGTCGGAATGGTTGTACACTCTGTTAATGTGTTACTGGAATAAAATCGTGCAGCACATTTAGCGCTGGATTACGTGGAGAGCAGCCAATGCTTGTAGCATTGATTACGAGGTCTGTGCCTAAGTAGTTCTCTTCCTGATTTATGAGCAATGCATTATCATTCATTGAGTGACAGAGTCAGCTACTGGATTTGTTAATGGGACAGTAAACCACACTTTCATTCGCATGGTACAGCATTTTTCATTAAAAAGAGACATACCTAACATTTAATGAAATGCTTAAATAAATGAATGGATGCAGAAGTGTTGAATATAGAACCTTTGGCTGTTTCAGCAGAAAGGAGTAGTGTACAGCGTATTTATTAATTAGTCTGGCAAAATGTAATTAAAGGGCTGTAAACTCTGTGAGGAAGTTAACCAGCCTTGTAATAAATACCAATTTCTAGGTACAGCAGGTCAGCTGGTATCAAGTAAAGAGGTAACATGCATAGAAACTCATTTTTAACATGGAGACAATATAAATAAGTTATCATCTTGAAAAATACAGCTGACCTTGCAGATTCAAAGGCAGCAGATTGCAATGTTTTCACAAGTTCATGTAGTTTTTTATCTCATAGCAACTGTATGTCATTTACATATTTTACCACATCCAACATCTTAAAGAGATTTTCTGATGACTGTTGTCGGAAAAAAAAGTCATTGTAGTGGAGTTCCTGGAAGACTGTTGTTTTTTATAACTCTGCTTAATGTCTTTATGGGAAGCTCTGAAGCTACATAAAAGACTTTGGTGTAGGAATTTGATATTACAAGCACTTTCAGTTATTTCGTGGTGTTTACAAAAACATGGGGGTCTGAGTTCACGAACTAGCGCGGCTCCTGCTGACTTCGGTCTCAGATGCACCACTATAAAGTGGGTGTGTGTGTATATATATATATATATATATATCTCATAAGAATTTTCTTCACTAGGATTTTTCATCACTAGTTTATCAGCAGAGTTCTGCTCATTAATTATCTTATGGCTTTTTCTATAACAAGGTTTCAATTAACACATGGGGTTCCCAGCAATGACAGGGGAAGGCGCCTGGGGCCGTGTTCTCACACACGTGGTGGTGTTTCTGCCGAAAGGTTAGACATGAATTAGGCTGTACATTTCTGTTTGTGTAGGAAATCTTTTATTCCAGTTCTACTAATGGTAATAGCTGGTGAAATTTCAGAAGAACATGGAAAAAGTTTATTCTTTTCCACAGCAATGCCAGGCAAGTGCTGGATCTAAACGCAGACTTTGTCCAAAATAAATAGGGAGAACTTAAATTTTGTTGCTGTATCATCTGTGCCATCTTCTCTTTCCTGTAGCTGAGAAGCAGAAAGACTCCTTACAGGACTTGAGCTTCTCTGAGGAATTAAGAAGGGCAGGATAGACCCTCTCTTGCTGTAGCATATGGAAAATCAGTGGAGCTCATTTGAGCCTCACCACCTGAGCCCATGAAATCACACATACTCCACTCAGTAGTAAATCTGACAAGAGCTCAGCTCAGTGGCTAAAAGTCTCACAGAGAGAAATGTTGAGGAATTTAAAAGCAGATCTTTCATGTGCAGAAGTTTGTCTGATGTCTGAGGGCTGTACCTCCTCAACGAAGTCAACAGGAGAGTAAAGAAATTTAGACGTTTCAATGCCGAGCTCTGGCTTTTCCCTGCAATAGGCACTGGGAAGCTGTGCTGTCCCACTGGATCCACTGGCACAAGGTATCCAGAATCACTTCTTATGTGATCTGCAAGTTAATTGTGAGCCTGAGATGTGAGTATTGTACCTGTCCCTGCCATTAGGAGGTTACTTCTGGTTGCTATACATCACTTTTTGGTCTCACCAATTTTCTATCAATGTAATTAATAGTGTGCTCATTTCTCTACCCCGGCAATTTTGTGTAATCAGTTATAGCACCCCAGTCAGAGCAGTTGCTTTGAGAAATTGGTGAGATGACACAGTCCTCCCGCAAACGGTACCAAATTACCAATTATGGAACTACACAATCTTTTCTAGGATGCCATAAAGTGTCATTACTTACCCTAGAAAGAGAATGTCTAAACAGATCGGTTTCTCATCAGATGCCATTGCTCAGGCATCTGAAAAATATGGAAATGCCTGAGTTTAAATCATCCATATGCCTGAAACAGCATAAGAAATTAGTTTCTTGAGCTATTTTTATGTTTTTCTAGCTTACAGCTAAATCATGTATTATGGTGAATCATTAACTACTGACTTTTATTGCTAATCCTGATATAGCCCATTTTTAGCTTTGATGATATTTTTGAAATACGGGTTTTTATAGACTGCAAATATGCATCAGACAATGCAGTGATCTGTTTTCAGCATGTCTCCAAGTTTAGTCTTTCTCTGGAGGAAATACCGAGAGAGACTGACCTTTATTTATAGTGTGCTTTGTACTGTACTTTGATTCCTTCTGCAGCCTCACCTTCATGGGGAGTGATTTTCCCGTCATTTGGGAGAGATGCACAGTTCAATTCCTGCTACACATAAAATCCCCGCCGATTTGCCGCGCGGCCCGAAATAGCCGACATCTGCAATACCGAGCGCTCTGCATTCGCTCCCTGTCACCAGGGAGGGGACAAATCAGTTCAAACTGATTCCTGTCAGGATAAAATTGGAGGGACGCAGCTTTCTGCTTGCTACATTTCAATTGAGAACAAGTCAGGCCTTTAAACTCGAATGCAAGTTTCGCCTGTAATTTCTGCGTATGGAAATGCAGATAATCAAATCTGCTTCTTGCCAGAGACAATGTCATTTTATGCTTTGATTTATTCTCAAGCGTTCAATCTGTAGTCCTCCCAAGTCCTGAAAAGTCCTGTTGGAATTGAATAAAGCAGTGGATAACATCCCAATGAGAGTTTTCTGCAGGGAAATAATATAAGTAAAGGAAATTCTGCCAGAAAGAGATCCTTGATGAAACTTGAGGCTTGTAGGTGTTTTAGCAGATGTAACTCTTGGTGACAGTGACAAATTATGGATAAAACTGAGGATGTAAATTGACAAATATGTGGGTTTATCTCCATATGTGTATAAACTCCAACTATGGAGACAGTTGGGTCCACATGAGGTCCATGGGGTGTGGGATCTCCTTATGCTGCCAGTAGGAAATGCCTGTCATGACCAAAGGTTGAAGACTGGGTGTCCTGTTGAGAGCTGTTCCTTTGCGTAGCAATAGTCTCTTCATTTTATATATATACATGTACATATGTGTGTGTGTGTATATCTATATATATAATATTTAGAAATGCTTCACAGTATTTCATTTTTTAACAAAAATGGAAAGACCCCTTGGCAGTTCAGTCAGGAGTACATTATTATGGAATGATATGATTTAGATTGACAAATTGAGATGCTTTGATGCTTTTCCATTTGATGGAAATGAAATGATTTGTTTCCAGTTTTCGAGGAGACAGTGGCAAAATCCAAACTCCATTTACAAGTAGCTCTTTCAGCTGACTTTCCATGGTTCATGTGTAAGGTTTGGTCAGGATTAATCTAAATCTGTACATAGGTGATACCTTTGTACCTCCTTCTCGGTACCAACACCACCATGGGCTATGTGTGGTAGTTGGGGAACCGAGGAATCGATTTGTTTGAATCCATCCAAAAAAAAAAGAAAGACAAAAAGGAATATAAAAAAAATCAAGGGAAGGGCAGGATGGCTGCAGCTGCAGGATACAGGTTGATGTAAAGTTTGAAGTGTCCTCAGACTGGGAATGGGATGGAGGGTGCAGGAGATGAGTGGGAGGAGCTGGATTCACATCAGCTGTAGGATGTGGTGTCAAGGAGATGCCAGCTCACCTGTGTGTTGGTGCCCAGGTCCTGCTATGCCAGTTCTCGAAAAGGTAATGCAAGGGTCCAGATATGAGAAAAAATGACTCATGCCGAAGCTGGGTTTTAATCTTTTTGAGGTGGTAGATGTAAAACTAATAAAAAGGGAGAGTTTTGAGCTTGGTTTAAAGATAAGCCTTATCATAAGCACTTGCCTTGCCTCGTAAAGTTAAGGCAGGCAATTCATCCTCATATGCAGATGCACAGGCATGGCTGGGAGTATTATGCAGTAGACAGTGGGAAATGATGCTTTAAGGGAGAGAATATAACATTTTTGAAATTTTCCCAGCTCTTCTTTCTGTTCTTTATGGACAGGAAAACAATTAGACCTGCAAAGCTCTCTGATGGGGCACTGGGATGGGCAGCGATGTATCAAGCGCCTTTTCTCACGGGGAGGTTAAAGCCCTGTGGGTAAACTTTTAAATAAACAGAAGATTTATTCACAGGAGTTGGGTGCCTTTCTTCCAAACTGAAGGCATCCTTTTAATAAAAATTATCCAGTTCCCCTTTCCCCTACGGCCTTGGAGGGTGTGTGTCCGCAGGGGCGAGTGCGGGGAGCGCGTTCCCGCGGGCTTTGGATGCCTCACAAGTCTTTCTGTGTGCGCCTTAACAGCCTTCCCAGGGAACTGAAGTCCTATTTTGTGCGGCTCGGAATTTAAATCCAGGTCACAGAGATGTTAAACAGCAAATGACACATTTACTGTGCCACCCAGCTGCCTCCTGTAATGCAGCAGGGACAGTATGCCAATATTAACTTACATACAGGTTGTTTTGTTGTGGATGCTAATGTTAAAAAATAAGGGGGGAAAAAAGAGGGATGGTGCTCACATTTAAATAGTTACTTATTCCTTTTGCACCTTCTCTCCTAATGCTCCTTCCTGATGGAAGAATTCCTAAAACATTAGATCTTTGTGGTTCAGACCTTTACATTTATGTTTATTACACCAAAAAACATATAATATTCTAATTTCCAGGTCACCAGAAATCAAGATGATACTGTCAATATGCTATTCTAACTCCTGTGCTTAGTTAAAACCCCAAATTACCTCTTCAGTTTATGATTCTGTCTGTAATATTCCCCTTTTGTAAAGGCACATGCTTTATTTCTCTGGGAGGAAAGCGGTTTGTCAGAGGCTGCTGCATTATTGCAGCCTTATGAGCAAATAATGAAGTTGGACACCTGCATTCTGTACAAAAAGGCTTTTATCAGGCAGATGGAGAATGTGCTGCAGAGCATCAAAAAGCCTCATCACAAGATAGAGAAGATGGGGATATTGGGGTATTCGCTACACAGATGTCCTTACTGGAACAGCATAGCAAGATACATACCCAAACAGCAGCTAAATTGACTTTTGACCAATAGGTGGAGACAAAAAGTGGTTTTCTTCATTAACCTCGCTGGTTCCTTCCTACTGATTATGTCAGTTTACCTGCGGGTCCCTGCCTGGTAGTGAGTCTGTTCAAAGCAGGGGGGTTTATATATATGTATATATATATAAAGATAAA
>NW_010197255.1:0-485 GCF_000695765.1 Mesitornis unicolor | reverse complement strand
CTGCCCCACAGCTCTCTGGGTGACATCATCACGGCCTCACACTTCTCCAAAGTTGACCCCCTGTCCCCCACCTCCCCCTTATTTACTCCCAAATAAAGGCACAAAACAAGGGAAGTTACCCCACCTTGCAGCTCGGTGCTTTATTAAATGCTATTTACACCTGTACACACCCCACCAGAAACGTGGGCCCACATTGCAGCGCGGCCCAGCCCACAAGTTCAGCCTTGTGCACCACCTGTAAAACACAGATGACAAGTCACAACATCACACACAATAAATACGACACCTGAAAATTAACGCAGCCCGCCAGTCACGGCAACAATCCAATCAAAAAATCCAAGAGGCACTCTTCTGAACATCCAAACCCTTACAAACAGCATCTTGCCCTTTTTGGACTCAGCTGAGCTCCATATTTGGGTGCAGAGCCCCATGGACGGGCTCACCCTGTGTTTCATTCTTTTCAGGAGTAATTCGGCCACATCCGA
>NW_010197254.1:0-433 GCF_000695765.1 Mesitornis unicolor | reverse complement strand
TATAAGGCAGTGCAATATAAGGCAATGCAATGTCCTATAATGCAATATAGTGCAATGCAATGTGATGCAGTGCAATATAAGAATACAATATGATGCAATGCAATACAATATAGTGCAAGACGATATAATGCAATGCATTATAAGGCAGTGCAATGCAATATGATGCAATGCAATACAGTGCAATGCAACATAGTGCAATACAATGTAGTGCAATGCCATATAAGGCAATGCAATGCAATATAGTGCAATGTAATGCAATATAAGGCAATGCAATGCAATAGAACGCAATACAATATAATGCAATGCAATATAAGGCAGTATAATATAAGGCAGTGCAATATAAGGCAATGCAATATAATGCAATGCAATGCCCTATAATGCAATACAGTGCAATGCAATATGATGCAATGTAATGCAGTGCAATGCCATATAA
>NW_010197253.1:2558-3942 GCF_000695765.1 Mesitornis unicolor | reverse complement strand
CTGGCCAAAGCTGAGCCAATCAGCAATGCTGATGGTGGCTCTGTGACAATATATTTAGGAAGGGATAAAAAAGGCTGTGCAACAGCAGCTGAGAGAGAGGTGTAACAATATGTGAGAGCAACAACTACTTAGACACCAAGGTCAGCAAAGAAGGAAGGGAAGGAGATACTCCAGATGCTGGAGCAGAGATTCTCCTGCAGCCCACAGAGAAGACCAAAGTGATGCAGGTTATCCCCCTGCAGCCCAATGAGGTCTATGGTGGAGCAGATATCCAAATTGCAGCCTGTGGAAGACCCACACAGAAGCAGGCTCCTGGCAGAAACTGTGGCCCGTGGAGAGGAGCCCATGCAGAAGCAGGTTGTCTGGCAGGAACTGTAGCCCACTGGGGATCCACGCTGGAGCAGTCTGTTGCCGAAGGACTGTACCCCTTGGAAAGAACCAGTGTTGGTGCAATTCTTGACAGATTGTTTCCTGTGGGAGGAACGCCATGCTGGAGCAGAGGTACAGTGTGAGGAGGAAGGAGCAGCAGAGATGAAGTGTTATGAACTGACTGCAACCCCCATTCCCCATCCCTCCTGCACCATTCATGGATGGAGGAGATAGAAAAGATAGGAGTGAAGGTGAGTCTGGGAAGAAGGAGTCGAGTGGGGGGGAAGTTGGTTTTATTTTTGTTTCTCACTATGCTACTCTATTTTTAATAGGTAGCAACAAATTAAGTTAATCTTCCCCAAGTTGAGTCTGTTTTGCCCGTGATGGTGACAGGCAAGAGATCTGTCCTTATCTTGACCCATGAACTTTTTAATCTTATTTTTTTCCCCCTGTCCAGCTAAAGAGGGCGATTGAAAGAATGGCTTGGTGGGTACCTGGCAGACAACCAATGTTAACACACTACACCCTGGCCTGTGGTGTCAGCTAATAGAGTGGGTGGGGGTCTTGGCCATCAGCCACTGGGGCAACATCAGAGCGAGTACTGAAAACCAGCTACTGGGAGGGATCAGCGTGTGTAAGACAAGTAAGGGGCTCAAAACCAGCAGCTGGAGAAGGACTGTGGGTCACAGCCCATGTGCCTGCTGCAAGTTGTTGGGGGGGCAGAGTGTCTGTATCTTCCCAAAACTGTGTGTGCGTGGGTGTGTAATTCACTAGCAAGCTTCAAGCTGGACTAGCTGGCAAGTAGAAAGCCCTGAGTTCAGTCAGGGATATCACGTGGGTGGAAGGTCTGTGCTGGTATGCCCGGGGGGCAAATGTGGAGTGTCTGTGGGATGAGCATGTGAGTGCCTGTCTGTGTTTACTAGCAAGCATCAAGCTGGACTAGCCAGTGAGTTGGGAACCCATCTGTAGAGAGAGAGAAAAAGTTAGTCACAAAGTCCAAGTCACGTACACCAGG
>NW_010197253.1:0-1582 GCF_000695765.1 Mesitornis unicolor | reverse complement strand
CCAGCAGCAAACTGGAACAGCTGGTGAGTAGGGGACTCATGGAGCAGATTAGAAGGCCTGGGATATGGACAGATAGAGGGGCTTATAGGATCTGCAAATGTTCATGTGCTTATGACTCTAGAGTGTGTCGTGTGTGTGCCTTCACTAGTTGAATTTCTATCTCTACCAGACATAGAGGAGAAAGAAGTGTAATTGGCTGGCTGTCTTCTTTTTTTTATGCGAGTCTTGTATGTAGGTGCTGTTGAAAGCAACGCCTTGTCTGTGGCAGTCTGTGTAGTCAGTTGTGTAAGTGTGTCTGTGTCTCTGAGACGTGCTCAGCTTCGCTACTGGTTGAACATGCAAATGGGAAAGCAGCAGCCTCATCCCTCAGCCTGGGCAGAAACCTTGGGTTCACCCGACTGGGCTCCAGCAGATGAGGGAGTCCTGGGCTGGAGAAGGTGGCTGCATTCATAACATCCTATAACAGTACTAACACCTGTGGAAAAAAGAAAATAGCATCAACAATTTTCAAATTACCATTTACTTAAAGAAAGGACAGAGTATAGGTAAAAAGCAGTATTCAGTTCCTCCCAAATATCAATCACCTCCTCCTCGCAAAAATATTAAGGCTGTTTTGTTTGGGTTTTTTTTTAATTTTTTTTTTTAATAATTCTCACCTTCTCTCCTCTAGGCTATCATCATCTTTGTGGCCCTTTGCCGGACTCTCTCCAGTATGTCCATGTCTCTCTTGTACTGGGGACTCCAGAACAGGACACAGGACTCCAGGTGTGGCCTCACCAGTACTGAGTAGAGGGAAAGGATCACTTCCCTCTGCCTGTCAGCCATACTTTTTCCTGATGCAGCCCAGAATACCTTTTGCCTTCTTTGCGGCAAGGGCACACTGCTGGCTCATATTCAACCTGGTGTCCACCAGGACCCCCAGGTCCTTTTCTGAAAAGCTGCTTTCTAGATGGGTGGCCACCAGTGACGTGCGGATACAAAGCAAACCCCACAATCTGCAAGATTGTAAAGTAGGTATGTTTATTCACGCGTGGGCAGCACGGGAGAAATTTCTCCAGATCATGCGCGCCTGACGCCGCAGCTCGCAGCTCCTTTTCTAGAGGATTAGTAAATTCCTTTACTATATATAATACTAATACAGTGCCTCTTTATTTAGCATTTCCTTAAAGTATTTATTAAACATTTCCTCGAAGTATTTATTAGACTCAAGTCTCTGTCGTAATTGGTTTTTCTTCCATTCACTGTAAGAATCTTTCGTGGAGACACCAAAAACTACAACGTAAAATTATACAAGACAGTATAGACAAAATAATAATCGTTACTGCTGCTATGAATAACTGTTTTAGCCATGTTAAATTTGGTATCCAAGAAGTTAATATGTCCCATAATTCCGAAAATCCCCATGATGTGTTATCTTCTTGAGCTTTGGCTGTTCTAGTTGGGAATGCTTCTGGCCAACCTGAAAAGGTATCTGTTAATACCAATAAATATCGATACCCCCCTTTTCTTGGGAGTTCCGAAAAATCAATCTGCCATTGTTGTCCAGATCCGTTGTCTTTCCCAATTTGGCCTATTTCTGGTT
>NW_010197252.1:2728-4365 GCF_000695765.1 Mesitornis unicolor | reverse complement strand
GGAAGGTGAATCCCAGCAACAGCTGTCAGTCTTAACCTGTTTCTTCTGCGAGTCAATGTCTAACGCTTGACATTTCAGAGCTAGGCTCCAGGCAGCTACCATAAAAGCCTGAAAACAAATGTTGGCTTCCCAGGGAAGCAAAAAGCCCAGAACCACAGGCGTTCTGGGGCTACAGAAGTGCATTCTGTGCATTCTGGTGTATCTGGAAGGTATTGGTGCTTTTTTCATAATTTCGTTGCATTTTAAGGGAAACTCTTAAATTATGTAAAAATAAAGTACCAACAAATCTGAAAAAGTTGAAAATCAGCAAAAATGCCAAGAAAACCTTAATATGCAACAATGTCCAAAAGCACCAATATCTAACAGAAATGCCAAAAAGATGAAGAAGTGAAAAGCAAAAAAGACCAAAAGCAGCATTTATGCCGAGAAGCTCTTAAATTGCTACAATATGATGCAAAAGCCCCAATATCTGCCAGAAACGTCAAAAAAGCTGAAAAAGTTCCTTTTTTAAGGTGTTAAAGTCGAAAATCAGCAGATATGCCAAGAAACACTTAAAATGACAAAACATGATGGAAAAGCACCAATATCAGCCAGAAACGCAAAAAAAGCTGAAAAAGTGCCTAATACAGCAAAATACACAAAAATCAGCAATTTCTGGAAACTCTTAAATTGCTACGATATGATGCAAAAGCACGAATATTCACCTGAAACGCCAAAAAGCTGAAAAAGTTCCAAATAAGGAGAAAAGCACAAAACTCAGCACTTATGCCTGGAAACTCCTAAATTGCCACTATATGTAGAAAAGCACCAATATTCGACAAAAAGGCCAAAAAGCTGAAAAAGTGCCTAATAAGGCGAAAAAGACAAAACTAGACAGTTATGCCTAGAAACTCTTAAATTGCCACGATATGATGAAAAATTACGAATATCCGCAAGAAACGCCAAAAAGCTGAAAAAAGTGCTTAATAAGGTGAAAAAGACTAAAAGCAGCAGTTATGCCTAGAAGCTCTTAAATTGCCAATATGGAGCAAAAGCACCAATATCCACGAGAAACGGTAAAAAGCTGAAAAAGTGCCTAATAATACGAAAAAGACTAAAAGCAGCAGTTATGTTAAGAATCTCTTAAATTGCTACAATATGATGCAAAACCACTAATATCAGCCAGAAAATCAAAAAGGCTTGGGCTGTGCACTCCTATGCTTGGCTGGGCAGGAGAAACCTTCACTCATGTTTTTTTAAGTTGCTGTCCAGAGCCTGGCTCTGCAACAGCAAACGACCGGGTACTGCTGTAACACTGAAGTTACTAGGACTGAAAGCTGTTGCAGGGCCTCACCCTTCCTGGGAAAATCTTCTGTACCCCACAAAGCATTGGGCTCTGTGCTTTGCTTCTCTAAGAAGCCAACGTTGGCTCTGCAATTTCTTTGCTGCTGGATGCAGCCGAGCTCTGAAATAGTAAAAGGCTGGCTCATGCATCAACATCAAAGGGGCTAATATTGAAAGGTGTTGTGCGGTCTGACCTTCCCTGGGAAGCGCTTCTGTAGCCTCAGAAATCCTGGGGTTCTGCGCTTCTTTGCTGCCCTGGGAAGCCAACATTTGCCTCCAGGCTTTCATGATAGGTACCCACAGCCTGGCTCTGA
>NW_010197252.1:984-2438 GCF_000695765.1 Mesitornis unicolor | reverse complement strand
CCTTTGGTTCTGGGCTTCTTTGCTTCCTTCGGAAGCCAACGTTTGCCTCCAGGCTTTTTTTGTAGTTCCCGGAGCCTGGCTCCAAAATGGCAAGCATTAAACATTTACTCATACAAGAAAGAGTTTAGGACTGAAAGCTGTTGCTCGGTTTCACCTTCTCTTGGAAGTGCTTCTGTAACCAGCAAATCCTTGGGCTCTGCCTTTCCGTGCTTCTCTAGTCAGTCAATGTTCACCCCCATGTTTCTTGGCTGCTGGTCGCAGATGTCTGTCAAATGGAAACAATCAAGGTATTGTCCCACACCAAAGATGCTAGGACTGAAGGCTGTTGCTGGGCCTTATCCTTTCTAGAAAGCGCTTTTGTAGACCAACAAAGGCTTGGGCTGTACACTTCTGTGCTTGGCAGGACAGGAGACTTCTTCACCCATGTTTCTTCAGTTGCAGTCCGGAGCCTGGCTCAGCAACAGAAAACGACTGTGTCCTGCTGCAACACCAAAGTGACTAGGACTGAAAGCTGTAGCACAGCCTCACCTTCCCTGGGAAGATCTTCTTTAGACCCACAAAGCATTGGGCTCTGTCATTCAGTGCTTCTCTAGGAAGCTAACGTTGACTCCGCACTTTCTTTGCTGCTGGACGCAGACCAGCTCCGAAATAGTAAAACGCTGGCTCCTGCACCAACATCAAAAAGGCTAGGATTGAAAGGTGTTGTGGGGCCTGGCGTTCCCTGGGAAGTGCTTCTGTAGCCCCACAAAGCCTGTGGATCTGGGCTCCTTTGCTTCCTTCGGAAGCCAACGTTTGCGTCCAGGCTTTTTCATTAGCTGCCCGGAGTCTGGCTCTGAATTGGAAAACGTTAGACTCCAACTTCCACAAGAAAGGGGCTAGGATTGAAAACTGTTGCTGAGTTTCACCTTCCCTTGGAAGTGCTTCCAATGCCCCACAAAGCCTTGGGCTCTGCACTTCCGTGCTTCTCTGGAAAGCTAACTTTGGCTCCACATTTTCTTTGCTGCTGGACGCAGCCTTGTTGCTTGCCTCAGCCCAGCTGCAAAACAGTAAAAGGCTTGCTTCTGCACCAACATCAAAGAAACTAGGATTGAAAGGTTTTGTGGGGCCTGACCTTCCCTTGGAAGTGCTTCTGTAGATCCAGAAAGCCTGGGGTTCAGGGCTTCTTTGCTTCCGTGGGAAGCCAACAGTTGCCTCCACGCTTTTATGGTAGTTGGATCCGCATTTTCTTTCCTGCTGGCCGCAACCCAGCTCTGAAAGTGTAAAGGACTGGCTCCTGCACAAACATCAAAGGGGCTAGCATTGAAAGGTGTTGTGGGGCCTGACCTTCCCTGGGAAGCACTTCTGCAGCCCCAGAAAGCCTGGGGTTCTGCGCTTCTTTGCTTCCCTGGGAAGCATACATTTGCCTCCAGGCTTTTATGGTACCTGCCCGCAGCCTGGCTCTGAAATGGCAAACC
>NW_010197252.1:0-475 GCF_000695765.1 Mesitornis unicolor | reverse complement strand
CCATGTTTCTTGGCTGCTGGTCGCAGCCGTCTGTCAAATGGAAACCATCAAGGTATTCTCCCACACCAAAGATGCTAGGACTGAAGGCTGTTCCTGTGTCTAATCTTTTCTAGAAAGCACTTTTGTAGACCCACAAAGGCTTGGGTCGTTCACTTCTTTGCTTGGAATAGCAGGAGACTTCTTCACCCATGGTTTTTCAGATGCTGTCCGGACCCTAGCTCTGCAACAGCAAACGACCGGGTCCTGCTGTAACACCAAAGGGACTAGGACTGAAAGCTGTTGCAGGGCCTCACCTTCCCTGGGAAGATCTTCTGTAGCCCCACAAAGCATTGGCCTCTGCGCTTCTTTGCTTCTCTAAGAAGCCAACGTTTGCTTTGCATTTTCTTTGCTGCTGGCTGCAGCCCAGCTCCGAAATTGTAAAAGGCTGTGTCCTGCACCAACATTAAAGGGGCTAGGATTGAAAGCTGTTGTGTGG
>NW_010197251.1:0-16897 GCF_000695765.1 Mesitornis unicolor | reverse complement strand
CCAACTCCTAATATTTTGTGATTCTGTGAAAAGAAGCTTGTCCAGTAGGTCGAGGAAGGTGATTCTGCCCCTCTGCTCTGCTCTTATGAGACCCCACCTGAAGCACTGCATCCACCTTTGGAGTCCCCAGCACAAAAAGGACATCGAGCTGCTGGAGCGGGTCCAGAGGAGGGCCATGAAGATGCTCAGAGGGCTGGAGCACCTCTCCTGTGAAGAGAGGCTGAGAGAGTTGGGGCTGTTCACCCTGAAGAAGAAAAGGCTCTGGGTAGACCTTACAGCAGCCTTTCAGTTCCTGAAGGGGTCCTACAGGAAAGCTGGGGAGGGACTTCTTTACAAGGACAGGTAGCAACAGGACAAGGGAGAACAGTTTTAAACTGGAACGGGGTAGATTTAGATTAGATATTAGGAAGAAATTCTTTACTGGGAGGGTAGTGAGACACTGGCACAGGTTGTCCAGGGAAGTTGTGGATGCCCCCTTCCTGGAAGTGTTCAAGGCCAGGTTGGACAGGGTTTTGAGCAACCTGGTTTGGTGGGAGGTGTCCCTGCCCATGGCTGGACTGGATGAGCTTTAAGGTCCTGTCCAACCCAAACTATTTCATGATTCTGTGATATGCTCAAGTCAATTACAGTAATGGACAAGTCCGCTAAGCCTCTGTGCTGGCCAATATTTGGAGTCTTCCAGCAAATTATACCAGAATGACACAGCTGGAAAACATTTTTTCTCTCCACAAACCTCAATAATGTAAAAGAACCTCTGGTTCTCTCAGGAGCATAAAGGTCTTCGCATCTTGTCTTACTCTAGAGGTTTTAGATCAAGAAAGAAGTTCAGTTCAGTGAAAGAACCTTAACAAAATTGACAATGGTCAACACAGAAAGACTCAAATGCTGACTTAATAGACTAGTGGTGGGAGCAGCCCAAAGCAGGCAACAGGAAACAGTATACCCATTTTGATAAAACACCTAACCACTAAGGTTAAACACAGAGACAGTGAGCAACCCCTGTAATGGCTCTTCATACTGCAGTCACTAAGGTTCAAGTCCTACAGTGCTCATTTTAGAAAGGACTTTCTAAAAGTTACTTAAACAGTTTATTATTGTAGTACAGAAAACAAGCCTTAAGTCAGGCTAGCAGCTTATCCAGATTATAAAAAAATGCCACTAGAAACAAGAACAATATCCTACGAAGCATGATCTTTAATACTTTTCTAAAGCTGTTAAACAGTGTACTGTATGTAGCATGAGAAACAAACCATCAAAAGTAAAGAAATTCATATTTGACTTCTATTTCATTTTTAATAAACATCTCTCCAGGAATATTGTAGTGGGCTCAGAACAAATACAATATACATGGCAGCACAGTGACCTGAGTTTATAGCTGAACAGCAGCCATAACTTTTTTTTTATATCGTTTTAAAATTACTTTGTTTTCCTGTATGATTCACATGTTCTCTGTTTTAAATATAGTTAGTTGTATGAGTGTAAGTTTTGATTAATAAATAGCATGCTGCCTAAGGCTTCAAAATGCTCTGAATATTTATTTTCTTGAAAGAAAAATGTAACATGTATGTGGCTATGGTTGAGTTTACTTAGAAGATATTCAACATCCTGAAATATCAATTAACCTTTTGAGAGTGGTGACATGTTTCTGCCGGGCATTTGTGTCAAGGCACAGTAGTGTGGAACACACAATGGTACGTATTTTAGGGCAAACGTTCTCAAAAATGAAAGGACTACAAAATTATTTTCACTCCTGATATAAAACTTCTTACAGAAAACAAAACACTGGAAGAAATTATATGGTGCTAGAATCTGTGATAACACTGACACCTACATTACCTGAAAAGCATTTACTGGGGAGAGGGGGGAGTATTTCTCCATAACTATCATGAAAATAAAGCCATGTTTTTAGTTACTGTAGACCTTTAGCTTTTTGCAATTTATCAGCAGTTTAGAAATATGCAAGCTACCTTATCATTGCAACAATAAACACCAATGAAAATGTACCATTTAGTGCTGAAAGTTCTCACTGGCATCTCCGACACTTATTTAACCTGAAGGTTACGTTTAGAAAACAAAAGCAAGTGCAAGCTGGAAAACCAGGAAAGGAATACACATAAATACTAAATAAAACCAGTCATAAGCACATATGAAAATGCTTCAGATCTGCTCCATGAACCCTACAGTAAATTATTCAGGCCAGGAATAATTGCTTTTGACAACCCCAATAATCCTCAGTTCCCATGTCCATTTTGTCCCACTCTGAAGAGGACACCATGACAGCCAGGACTAACAGGCATGGAGGAGCCTAGGCACTTGTCCAGTGCTCACTCACAACTAGTTGTAGAAAAGGTAACCTCTGTACCACCTGCAGAAGCAGTGCTTCTCAGTGGCCATCCATGCCAGGGCCAGGTCCACACTAGAGAGCTGCCAGTTCCACCAATATGAGAGGATTTGACCCTTCATTGTACACCATTAACACCTTTACAGGTACATAAATACATCATCTCTAGTCTATCTATGATAAAGTCTGTGATATCCACAGGCACCTCCCCTTAGTGTAAAACTTGGGAGTTTCCAACTCATACCTGCTGTCCTGCCCACCAGACTACTTTCCATACTAAATAGCAGAGCACAGTATTTTACATATGAGGACAAGATCATCAGCAATCTAACATAACTATGGTAAAATGCTTGGGTTAAAGTCACCATCTGCAAAAAGCCCACATGCACTACATGTCAAGTCAGCTTTCACAGCATATCTGATATAAACTTTAAGTACTATCTCCAACCAAATAAAGGATTTCTCAAAGCAAAAATTAACAGCCACAGAGTTTACCATTTCACTCATCTCTTATAACCCATTATGTTTTTACATACTATTGTCTCTTTCCCACATACTTTCACCACAGTTCCTTACTTTCACTTTTGACCACCCATAAACATTACTATAAATTAAACCAAAACTCAGAAATTCAAGAAATCATATAAACTCAACAAGTTTCTATATTAGGTGTCAAAAAATCAAAATATTTCTCATTTCTCAACTATGTAAAGATATTTATCTTGTACACTTTAATGAGAAATCAAAAAAATGTTCTTCAGCAAAGAAATTCAGGCTTAAAAAGTCAAGGAGAAAACAATCATCTTAACTATAGAAGAACCAGTCTTTCCGACTTCAAAATGAAGGACTCTGAGAATGAAGATAGACTGTCCAAAACAGGTACACTGTAGGGCTCCAACCTAAACACCAAGAACAGCGGCAAAGCAACTGCGAAACTCACAGGGGAAAAAAATGTTGGCAAGGAGCTGAATTTGAAAACAGAAAATAAGTGAGAATATTGTGGAAAAAAAAGGAAAAAACTGAAAGTGGAAACAGAATTTCAGAACATACATAAGCACCTAAAATGTCTTCCTCAATACGTACAACTTAATCTGTTTAAAACTTCTGGAGCAGGTTACAGTATTTTTAAGAAAGGAGAGGGAAAAAAAAAAAGGCTTAAATGCTCCGTCTGTACCAGATCCTGTACCACATCTCCTGTGTCTACACCCATGAAGACCGGAACCTTATTTTAATTTTAAATGTAAAACTGGAATTTTCATATAGATCACCCCCTTCTAGAAGGTGATGCTTTCAGAAGGTCATCTAATAAAATAACGAATCATTACAGGAACTACAGAAAGTCAGCATTACTGCCCTCAGAACTCGCTGATGTGGCACACACAGCTTACTTCTTACCACAATGCAAGCAGGATGCCCTAGTAGCATGCAAATCACTATTTCTCTCCCAAGGGTAATCCATGATTTGCCACCAATTTGTACCTTAGAAAGTTACCACAGAGAAAGCAGGAGTAACAATGAGTAAACAAAGCACTGAACCTGCAAGAACTACAGTACTGAAATACTACTTGGATACAATCAACATGACTGAGGTTTTTATAACCGCCAGATATTTAGACAGTTTTGGAACAGTTAATAACTTTACAGCTCAAAATTAACATATTATGAAGATCTAAATATTTCTTGCACTCCATTCTCAAGGTTTGCTGCTTTCAGAACACCTAGCTGTTTCTAAAGAGAATAAATTATTACGTACTTCACTTCTGTGCAATACTAAAAGATACAATCATAGTCTTCAGTTAACAAGAGAGTAATTATAATATCTTCAGAACACACTCATGATTCAGAACATGGGCAAATGCAATTAATCAGTATTATAGATTAAATATGATTTAACAAGCAACTATAGATAAATTAGCTACAGGAAAGATTATTAAGATCTTGGCATACCCATTATGAGACTCAGATAAAGAAATGACTGCATGCATTTCTGCAGGGAGGAAGAGAAATGCTGATTAACATTTCATAAAGAGCAAGAATTCTCAAAATTCATCTTAAAGTCTAAAAAGATACAAAGAGACTTCTGAGCTGAACACTTGTTAACAAGTCTCATGGACAGAGAATGCAGAAGCATTCTGAATTAGTAGTGGTGTTCTGTAGTTTTATGTTTGGGGGGGGAGAAAAGCTTATGAAAGCCCTGGATGGGAAAGGATACATAGCATAAGCAAAAACATATACAATTTGTGAAGTCAACTACTACTACCACTACTCCAGCAGTGATGACAATGACTGCCTTCAGTATTGCCAAAAGGTAATTGGTGAAAGAAAGTGGGAACACTACCACTATATTTGGCAATGTTTGTAAACCAAATATATAGTAACAATTTTTCAACAGTATTATTTCAATTGGACATTTCTCCCACTGTCAACAGGTTGTGGTTTAGTCTGTTCGGACTTTTGGTTTTTTTAAGCAATAATCCACCCCCCAACAACAACATGTGTCTTTTTAGAGAACAAAAGGCCTTCATTACCCTGAAGTTGGCTAAGAGGCTGCCGAAGCTTTCCAACATGAGTGATGAGAATATTAAAGCAAACTGCACTTGTGGCTCAGTCAGAATTAAAAGTCAGTAAGAGTAACTAGAATAACTAGGTCACATGTTGTGAATATTGAGAAGAACATGTACTAAGGAAACTATGGTATTATATTAAATCTTGGGTCATAATGCATGTATTATGTGTTCAGTCAAACTGGCCTCTAGTGACATTACTAGCTTGAGCACAGCTCAAAATAAATCTTAACATTCCTTCTGAAAATTCAAATCTTAGCACAAAACTGAGTGCTTCTTATAGTACTACCTTTTGCAGTACTGGCAGTGCTAAAGGGCTTGATTAATACAGACATCCCTGTTCTCGTTTGCTGGCAGCAGCCTGTGACACAGAATGTGGGTTTAGACTTGCATGGCTGAGAACGAACACCCAAGCCTCCTGACCGAGCCAATACTCAAAAAGCCAGTACAGGGTAGTTCAAGTGCACCTATTGTAACTTTCCTTCACAGGCAATCTGATTCCTTTGAGGACAGGCTGAAGCTGTGTAACTGACTTCCTTTTTGTGAGGTTTTTAAAAACTGGATAATAGAAACAGAATGTCAATAAAAACTTCTTACAGACTCGTGCTTTACAGGTACCACAGGAAAGAACCTTCTGTTGGGCTGAAGCCTAACAAACTATTTCAGATAAAGTAAGACAACTACAGTAATACAGAAATTAGTTTCATGCACCATTGTCACATAGGCCCACCCATTTGATTTTCAAATACTTAAGTCCTTATTTTGAGAGGCCATTCAGTTCAAAATTATTTGTGATACCTTAAATGTTACGACACGTGAGATTATGCCTTTCACATCCTGAGAAAAAAATCCGCACATTTGTTTCTATAAAGCTTCTTCCATAAAAAAATAAACAAATATGCAAATGTAAGGGCTGTATTTTTCAGAGTTACACTCTCCTCATCTATTTCTATGCAATGTGGTATATCTGTAAGAGCACTGTATCCGTCTACATACAGCAACTACTCTTGGAAGTTCGGCTTCACTGCATCAACGCTGGTGTGCTCACTTACTTAAAAGGCTAGTTTAATTCAGTCTAAAGTACATATTGATAACATGATTCCAAAGCATTAAATTCTGCTGTTGCAGTGTTAAGAATGAGTAAATAACACTACAGGAGAGTGCGTAATAGGTGGATGAAAACCCAGCTTCTAGTCCCTTCTTCAGGAAGTAGGTTTACGATAGCTGGAGAAATAAGATTCAAGAACTACCCCTGAATAGCGCCAGTGTGAGCAAAAACTATTAGATACTTCAAAGATGGAGCCTGACAAATTCAGAAAGTGCAGTATATGATGTGGCTGCTTGCAGTAATGGGGAAAATTAGCATTTTGATGTTTCTGCCCACATGTACCTTAGAAAGGAATATATCCTGCTCCCAAATGCAACAACTACAGAAAGAGAAAAATTAAATCCTGTTTTAACAAATGAAATAAAAATTTTCTCTTTTTAATTCAGATATTAACTCACTCATTTCAGCTATTTTCCCCTCTCATTTCAGAAGAATAGTCCAGCTTTAAAGATGAAACAATTCCTGGAACAATCTGAAAGAGCTGTTTATGTAATTTAAGATGCCTGTAGTATTGTTCTCACTGAAGCCGTTATGAACAGATAACGGGATATGGAAGGGATCTTCAGCGAATCTTCTTCTCATGTTATAATGGTATATATATATCACATGGACACAAAACATTTAAGAATGTTTTCCAGCAAACAAAATATTTTGAGGAAATAAATAATCCATAACATAAGCATTTTTCTGGTCCGTATCTTTCATGTACAAGACACTTATTTCAGTTGTTCTAAACAAATAACCTAGAGGAAAAATGAGTACGGCTATCCTTTCAGTGACTTTAATCCTTAAAAGAGTAACTCCTGTAGCTTCTCCACTCAAAAACAAGTACTACTCATTTCATTGTAGAAAGTCAGAATACTCACATTTTAAACTTCGGTGTCACCTCCCCTCATCTTTCAACAATCAAATTAGACAAAATGTACTAAGTCATTGTTACCTAAATTAATACCTTTCAGTCAAAGAAAGTACTGCAACATATATATATCGTTTTGATAAAACAGCTCTCAGTTTTGTACAGATGCGAGACAAAAAGGTATATTATATGTTAAGAGAAGCACTGGTCTACAACACACTGCTATAACTACAGACCTGTGTAATCATACCAACATAGAACTAGAGTAAACGATTAAGTCAGTTCTCTAAAATTTACAGCCTAAGATGCCCATACCGGTCTCCATCAGCACACTCAGCACTGCAGAATCAAAACTCCAAATTAGATATGAAAATGTCAATTTTGCTTGCTGTGATGATGGAACTAATTTAGGTAAGAGGCCAAGAGAAGGATGACAAAACATTTCTAACTGAACTCCTTCAAAAGCTCTTCTTGTCTGCTTACGAAAAGAACTATTTTCTAAAAGGAGACTCCAGGAGGATTAAGCCAAAGGAGTACTGTACATAGCAAACAAATATTAAAACAGAAAAAAAGTTGCACATTTTTAAGAGCAAAGAATGAGTGACAGGCACAGTTTGCCAATCATCAGAGATATGGTCTTCATCACAGAAATATTCTGTAATCAGTAAGAGTGTTTCCTTTATGATCAAACATCAGTGTCCTACTGATAGGAAACTCGCACTAGGGAGACAGATGACATTACTGCATAAACACACTGATTTCTGTTTTCTACTGTTGCTACTGACTTCAGATGTATTAAGGTGGAATGAACATCTTTGAAGGTAGTTCTGGATGTGGCAGCTTCTTTTTAGCAGGTCTCACTGTAACTATTGCTCCACAGATGGGGGTGTCTGCAGTGAAACAGCCGAATTTTCACACTGGCTGCATAAAGTTCCTAACTACAGTTCTCTACCACATTTCGATTAGCAACGGAAAAAACCTAACTGTACACAGTATTTCAAAATCTGTCCCCCTACTGCATTAAGATATTAAATGCAATTCAGTACCTCCATTTTATGAATGGATTAGAGGCATTTTTTGTTTTCAGTGAAAAGTAATCTTCAATGGCAAATTAAATATCTGTAAGACTCAATTTTTATCCAGCGATATGAGTCACAAATTGAATGTCCAGCATCTTCAGCCGACAGTACTAGGCAAATCTTCAAATTAAACCCAAGACTCAGAGAAGACATTACAAAAATGGTATGTAACTATCAATAAAACCTTACGTACATCCACCCATCCATAAAACAAAGTAAGGATAACAGTTTTGTTTTTTTTAAAAACCGAGAAAGCTTTTATATGGTTTCATATCTCAGCCTCGAAAGAAGGCGCTGTGAGACCAACACATTGAAGACAGGTTGCGCCAAAGACCCAGTTAAGTGGTTAAACCAAGAGAATGAGACAGAGGAGCACTGAAGAGAGCCACCGGCCATGCATTACATTTCCTGTGCAACTCTCAGATCCCTTGCCACAACTTTCCCTAATGATATCATTAACTTTAGAAAGCAGAAAAAAGATAAAATTAGGAGCAATAAGTGTTTGAGTTTTGTAAAGTGGGAGTTTCACCTCGTAATTAATGCTAGACAAAGCAAGAGGAGCAAGCCAAAATGCCAGTACTTCAGTTAACTCTCAAAAAAGAGTTGAATATTAAGAGCACATTAGTAATAGAAAAAGAGATGGAGATTTAACTCTAAAAGATAAAATCTGCACAAATGCGTACCTAAAGCCATTTTATTTGGCAAATGTGTAACATGAACTAGATTCTTCATCCAAGATCAGTTCTCTCCTGGAGGGTTAACTTCCTCTGACCTCCCATTTTCGTCTGCAAGGATAAAGTCCTAATTCTCTTCAGCAAACCTTACTTAGCACATATACTCAGAAAAATTGTATTTTCAGACTTCATCCAATATTCAAACCAAACCTCCTCACATCTTTAACCTTTGAATTTAAAAAAAGGAAAAGACACACACCAAAAAGCACCAGTGTACTTCAAAAGTAAAGAAACAAAGGAAATAATATGACATGAAATTGGTAGAGCAAGACTAGCGCTAAGAAGCAACAACTTCAAAAGACTTTTCCCTAATTGAAGTTACTGCAGGTTTTCATCTTTACATGTATTTTAACTGGTAAGTTGCTAGCTTGAAAGCAAACAAAAAAGGACTATATGACAAACACTAGAAACAGCAGCAAAGTTTCCAAAACTCTAGTATTTAGGGATTCACTCTGTGCAAAAGGTAAGAGTGTTGTTGTGTCCTGACTCTTTCTGGGAAATCTGTGGGGGAAGAATTGCAGTAAAAATATGCACCAGTGTACGAACACTTATATGGAAAAGTCATAGCTGACTGGCTCTTTTATCTAGCAGAACATAGAGCAAGATCCAATGGTGGGAAGATGAAGTTAGACAGATTTTAATTAAAGATAAGGCACACATTTTTATTAACCATAAAAAAAAAATCCAGAAATTACCTGTCATTTCAAGCCTTGAAATCACAACCAGATCCTTGTTTCAAAAGCTCTTTTACATACTGAAGAAAAATTATGGGTTGCATTGCACAAGAAGTTACACAAGATATGCATGGTACTCTTTTATAACCTTAAAAGATGCTATTTCACATGTAGGAACAGAACAAATCTTTCATACGTTTTTAAAAGGTCTCAAAATGTACCTTCTTCCAACCTTTACCATTTACATTTTCTTGGTAAAAGTCAGAAGAAGGTACGATAGATAGGAAGAAACTAATTTAAAAATTCCTTAAGTAGAAGTAGTATCTAAGAACTGTAAACAATTAAAATACCTACTAACAAAGCTGGGTGTGTGGAAGATTAAACAGACTCAGTTTTGCTGTACCTGGCTATTAAAATAAGTCTCACTAGGTTGAGATCTAAATCTTACTACGTCTTTACTACATCTTTCCAAATTTGCATTCTCTTTGCCACTGTCTGTGATGGCATCATATAACGCAAATTAGTTCACAATTCATTGTGACAGTGCCTGTAGAGACAACGTGGTCTCTGTAACCTCCGTCTGTCACTGTAAGAGTGACTAGTGGATCAGACACTAATAGGAAACTGCAAGGGTCTTTGTCTGAACTGTATTCTTCCTTATTTTGCATTTCTTCTGATACAAGAATGAATTTTTCCCCCCATCATACACACACACACACACACACACAGAGCACAGTAATACCTTTTTGTCCAAACTACCATGAGATAGATGCATTTCAGAGTATTTCTGTAGAATTGCCAGTGTTTAGCAGAAGGAATTTAGCATATACAGACTAGATACACATCCCTTAGCAAGAAGATCAGATTTTGAGAAAACTACTTTCAGAGTTTTTCCCATAAGGCTTCAAACAGCCAGTCAGGATACAGAATTGACAGCTCTGTCAAGAATTTTAGGTGCATAATTTCACTAGTTGCATTCCCTCGCATCATTATATTAAGTAATGCTGTCTGAAGGCTATAAAAAACTTCTTCTGCTTGGCAACATAGGACTCTTATCTTTTTTTGTTATATATTTTAAAGATACCCTGAATAGTTTTCCAAAACAAGAAAGCCATGAGACATTTAGCTTGACTTGCCTTTAAAACAGACAAATTTACAGAGTACCAAAAAACATGTAGAGAACATAATATAGGGGGAGAGGAGAGAGAAAAAAGCAGCAGAATTTATGAAAAATTGCCATGAGAATTCGGAGTGAACACTACTAAAATACATTTTAGGAAAAAATACATTTTAATCTGATCAATGTATGTCCTGATTTCTAAATTGATACATTACCATGCAAAGACTTAAAAACTGGATCAGATTGTTACCATGCTATTATCACTAGCCTATCATTCTAGAGGCCAAACAAAAAATGTGTTCAAAGGAAAAACTGATACGAAGACCATCAATCTAATTGCCTAGGATTGTATTATTCATCAGAAATAATATAATAAAGGGACTGTCATACAAGTAAATATTCAAAGAACCAGTTAATGCAACAGGAGAACATTCAGCTGAAGACTGTGAAATGATGAAGTGAGAAAATAAATACTATTAAACTGTCCAGCTTTAGTTTAGCTACAGTTTTTATTAGTTTGTCAAGACAATAACGTCCTATCAACTAAGCAGACTACACTAAAAAAAAAAATAAAATATCAAAGATCTGTGTTCAAAAAGGAACACTTTTTTTCTCCAACAATTGGAAGTAGTATTCAATATGCCATAGAAAACTTCATCTAATCAGTATTCTGGGAAACACTTGTTCTGTTGCTCTAACAAATTCAATTTGACTTGTCACCCTAATGAAGCTATCAGCCAGCGCATTGCTGCAAGCCCAAACATGCAGTGACCTACTCTCAAAAAAAAAGAGCCAAATTAATTCGTAATATTATGAAATAATAATTCCTGAGCAGTCAGCTACCCACTAGTTTTGGCTGTAAATTAATCAATCCTCAGTTCTTCCTTCAGTTTGCTCAAAGTTTTCAACATTTACGTGATGCACAAACCTGTGGAGGTTTTGACTGGGATAAGAGTTCATTTTCTTCATACTAGCTGCTATGGGGCTACATTTTAGATTTGTGCTGTCAGCAGTGTTGATAATAGAGGGATGTTTTCATTCTTGCTGAGCCACACTTACACAGCATCAAGGCCTTTTCTGCTTCTCACACCACCCCACCAGCAAGTAGGCTGGGAGTGCACAAGAAGCTGGGAGGGGACACAGCTGGGACAGCTGACCCCAACTGACCAAAGGGATCTTCCATAGCAGACGACATCATGCTTAGCATATAATGCTGGGAGAAGGAGGAAGGGAGGGGGGCGTTCAGAGTTACAGTGTCTGTCTTCTCAAGTAACCATTAGGTGTGATGGAGCCCTGCTTTCCTGGAGATGGCTGAACTCCCACCTGCCTGCTGACAGGAAGTAGGGAATGAATTCCTTGGTTTGCTTTGCTTGCATGTGTGGCTTTTGCTTTACCTATTAGACTGTTTTTATCTCAGTTCACAAGTTTTCTCATTTTTACTCTTCCAATTCTCTACCCCATTCCACTGGGGGGGAAGCAAGCAAGTGGCTGCATGATGCTTAGTTGCCAGCTGGGGTCAAACCATGATGAAACCATACCTCTACATTAAAAAATAAAATTGTCAACCATTTTATGTTGTCTTAAAACAGAAATGAAAGATCAGTGCCTAGTCATTCTTGGCCACACTACAGAAAACAAGTATAGTGGCAGCATTTCAGTACTTCCAGAAGTATGGTATGGTTTGGGTTGGAAGTGACCTTTGAAGATCATCTAGACCAACCTCTGCTGCCATGGGCAGCGATCTCTGTCACTAGATCATGCTCAGACCCCCATCCAACCTGGCCTTGAACACTTCCAGTGAGGGGGCATTCACAGCTTCTTTGGGCAACCTGTGCCAGCGCCTCATGAGCTTCATTGGAAAAAATTTCTTCCTTATATCCAACCTAAACCTAAACCTATCCGCCTTCAGTTTAAAACTGTTGCCCCTTGTCCTGTCACCACAAGCCCTGGTAAAAGGTCTCTCTCTATCTTTCTTATAAGTCCTCTTCAAGTACTGAAAGGCTGCAGGTAAGGTCTCTTCAGAGTCTTCTCTTCTCCACGCTGAATAATCCCAGCTATCTCAGCCTTTCTGGAGACATGTTCCAGCCCTCTCTGATCATTTTCATGGCTCTCCTCTGCACCCACTCCAACAGGTCCATGTCTTTCTTGTGCTGGGGGCCCCAGCACTGGATGCAGTACTCCAGATGGAGTCTCACCTGAGCAGAGTAGAGGGGCAGAATCACCTCCCTCACCCTGCTGGCCACACTTCTTTTGATGCAGCTCTGGATGCGATTCGCTTTCTGAAGTACAAGCACACATTGCCAGCTCATGTCCAATTTTTCATCCACCAGTATCCCCAAGTCCTCCTCTGCAGGGCTGCTCTCAATCCATTTATCCTCAAGTCTGTATTGATACCAAGGTTTGCCCCAAGCCAAGTGCACAACTTTGTACTTGGCCTTGTGTAACTTCCTGAGGTTCATGTAGGCCCACTATCCAAAGTTGTCAAGGTCCTTCTGGATGGCATCCCTTCCCTCTAGCAACTCAACTGCAGCACTGAGCTTGCTGTCATCCACAAACTTGCTGAAGGTGCACTTAATCCCACCATGACACTGAAGAAGACATTAAATAGTGTTGGTCCCAGTCCAGACCCTGAGGTCCCTGAGGGAGACCTTTATTATAAAGCCACAACATAAACTATTAATACACCAGGAGAGTTCATATCATACTCTATTCACATTAGTTTCTTCCAAAATATAGCAGAAATATGTCAGAGACAGATAGCATGAAGGATCACAAACAAGAAACTTCCATGGAATGAGAAATCACAGACTGTGTAGCTTAAAATAGAAACAAGAAAAAACACACTCTTCTTAAGTATTGCTCATAGTAAAAAGAGGATATATGTTAAGATCAAAAGATAACGGATATACTATTTTTAAAAAACATCAATACATATTGCTTTTCACTCAAGTGGTAGAAAATCAGAAATGAGGCAAACACACATACTGAAACCTCAAGTGATAAACAGCCATCCTTGAGGGTGTAAGGTAGCTTTTAAGTCATGAGGTGAGGCACAAGTTTTCATCAAACAGATTAACTAGAGGATTCCACCCCTATGCTTCCATCCAAGTTACTGAAGACAGGATACACAATGAACAAATTTGCTGAACTGGCAGGTAATTCCCATATTTCTGGAATCTGAATCCCTAACAAAACTACAAGGTATATTGACCAAAAAAATCATCATTATGAATGCAACTTGAACCATACACAGAACATGAATAAATCAAGAGTCTTAAAAAGAAAAAACCACCATCCAAACAACAACAAAAAATCCAAAACTCTCCATCAAACATCAATCCTCAAGATTCATAATGAAAGCAAATGTCACTCTTATCTTCAAGAAGGAAGACCCAGGGAACTAAAGGCTAGTCAGCTTCACCTCAGTCCCTGCGAAGGTGATGGAACAACTAATCCTGGAAAACATATCCAGGCACCTGAAGAACAAGAATGTGACTTGAAGTAGTCAGCATGGGTTCACGATTGGGAAGTCATGCTTGACAAACTTGATAAAACTTTTACAATGAAAAGAGTGGCTTTGTAGACAAGCTGAGAGCAGTGGTCTCTGCTGACTTCAGAGAGGCATTTGACACTGTGCCCCATAAGATTCTCATAGACAAGTTGCTGGTGTACGCTGATGATGCAGAAGATAGATGGACTGAAAACTGGCTGAAGGGCCAGGCCTGGAGGTTGGTGATCAGAGGAACAAAGTCTAGTTGGAGGCTGGTAACTAGCAGTGTACCCCAGGGGAAAATCCTCGGTCCAGTCCTGTTCAACATCTTCATTAATGATTTGGATGACGTGATAAGAGTGCACCCTCAGCAAATTTGCAGATGGCACAACACTGGGAGGAGCGGCTGACCCACCAAAGGGTTGTGCTGCCACCCAGAGGGACTTTGAGAGACCAGAGAAAGGGGTTGACAGGAACCTCCTCAAGTTCAACTAGAGGAACTGAAAAGTCCTGCATCTGGGGAAGACCCCAGGCACCAGCACATGGTAGGTATCATCCAGCTGGAAAGCAGCTTAGTGGAAAAAAACCTAGAGACGCAAAGGACACCAAGTTGAACATGAGCCAGCAACATGTCTTTGCAGCAAAGAATGCTAACGGTATCCTGGGCTGCCTTAGGAGGAGCTTTGCCAGCAATATGGAGGGAGGTGATCATTCCCTTCTGCTCAACACTGGTGAGGACACATCAGGAGTGTTATTGCCAGTTTTGGGCTCTCCAGTAAAAGAGAGACACGGACATACTGGAGAGTGTCCAGCAAACAGCCACTAAGATGATGAAGGGACTGGGACTGCTCAGCCTGGAGAAGAGAGGGCTCAGGGGGATCTCATCAAGGTCTATAGATACCTGAAGGGAGGGTACCAGGACAGAACCAGGCCCTTCTCAGTGGCGCCCAGTGACAGGACCAGAGGCAATGGGCACAGACTAGAACACAAGAGGTTCTGCCTGAACACAGCAAACACTTTTGCACTGCAAAGATGACTGAGCACTGGCACAGGCTGCTCAGAGAGGTGGTGGAGTCTCCATCCTTTGAGATGTTCGAATGCCATCTGGACACAGTTCTGAACAACTGACTCTAGGTCGCTCTGCTTGAGCAGAGAGGCTGGATCAGATGACCTCCACAGGACTCTTCCAATCTCAACTATTCTGTGATTGTGTGTTGCTGACAATTAGGCAACAGAAGGGTCATATTCCTTTTACGTATCTAATATTGCTTCTGTGAGAGCAGTGAAGAGCGCAAATCATTAACTTATACACACCCATGTAAAAAAGTACCTACACAGAGCATACATTTATAGTGTCAATTGTTAAAAAAAGTTGTATCTGTACATACATGTTGCAAAGAGTATTAGTAATTGGATACACATTTCTTTTTACAAAGAAAGAAGTTCATACAATCTCTAAACCAACTAAAAACCTAAATTATAATCTAAAAAGCTAACACTTGTCTAATTATTTTTCAGGATTCTAACTGATTTTTATCATTAATTTGAGATGCTGATGAAAGTTTACAGCAAGGTGACTACAATAACAATGTATAACAAGTAAGAAAATGTTTTGCCCGCTATTTCTCAAGGTATAGAAAGATAATACAGCAAATATGTGCTGATACATAACGACTTATAGAACATGGAATGAAATAATGAAGAGATCATGCAGTCATCTATGGCACTCACAAGAAGATTTATAAGCTTATGTAGACCCATGCACCATCCAACCAGCTTACAAAACTAAAGATGGCAAGAGCTCAGATACACTTTAAGCACAGAGAATCAACTGGCTGATAAGCTAAACCCACTACAAGTGTTCATGAGCACATTATACCCTTGCCGTACTGTAAAGCGTGTTCACAAACATCTTCAAACAGTATGTATGTTGCACTGTTACTTTACATTGCTAACAGCGCACACAGTCACATTCCAACAGTTACAGCAGCTCAGCTAACCAGTAACATCTCTTGAAGATAATGAAACTTCACTGCCCAATCACACTTATCTACTACCTAACAAATACCATTTTTACTTCGCAGTACCTTGGCTTTTCATGAACTTTGTATTTTAGTGTGAACTCCTTACTTTAAAACAAACGTACACAGCTTTATTCTCTCTTAGAATAAAATATTACCTTCTGAGGCGTCAAAACCCTCTGCCTGAATTTCTCAATGGTATCTTGACCTGCAGCTGCCCATGCACTGGCAAAAGCTTCAGCTTTATCTTGATCCAGGTGAATGTTTTGCAGCTGGTGTTGCAATGAAGCAGGCTTCAAATGATGATAGACTGCCTGTTAAAAGGAAAAAATAACTGCTGTTGTCAAGTACTGGTCTACAAGTTGTGCCAGACATATTCTATCACAGATGGCCACCACGTCCACACAAGATTTTTACTAGCAACTTTACTGTGGGACTGCAGGCATCCTGTTCATCTTAACTTCTGACACAGACTATAGAAAAGTGTAACTATCTCAACTGTTTCTCAAAATACAGTATTACAAATTATTCTTCTCAAGATAGACAAACTATGAAGAAATGCTTATGGAAGCTAGATCTCAATGTATGCATTTGTTTCTACTGTATGTAATGCCAAAGCGGCTGTCACTAGAAAAAACAAAACACCAAACTGGTTTTAAATTCAATGGTAACTGTGAAGAAAGGACAACTTTTCCAAAACCCCACTATTCAAGAAAGCCTGAACTACAAAGTAATAGTCTGAAAAGACAGAAACAGTTTGCCAAAAAGGTAAGTTAGATATAACCTCCCTATTAGAATCCATTTTTGTGATAAACACTCTATATAGTATGCTGGTCTCCACTTTCAAAAGAGAACTCAGCACAGGAGGGAGGGAAAAAGAAGAAGGGGAAAGAAGGGGAAAGAAGGGGAA
>NW_010197250.1:796-1079 GCF_000695765.1 Mesitornis unicolor | reverse complement strand
TTAAAAGGTAATCCTGGCATAATTTCATTTTCTCTTTGAAATAGGGGGCTTGTACTTTAGGGTTAGGGTCTAGGTAAAACCTAGCAATCACGTAACCAAGGAATTGAATAGCTTATAGAAATTAATGGGAAACTGAGGTTAGCAAGCATGTAACTAACTAACAATAGGATATTGAATAAGGGAAACGAAGTATAGAGAAATAGAAACTGAAGCGGCCTAAAAACCAGATAAAACCGACTCTGTGACTTGGAGAAGTTCCAGGAGCATGTGCCAAAAGGTTATG
>NW_010197250.1:0-568 GCF_000695765.1 Mesitornis unicolor | reverse complement strand
GCTGGGGGGGGATTAACCCCCGTGCGCCCACGTGTGGAATAAACATACCTACTTTACAACCTTACAGGTTGTGGAGTCTTCTTTCTGCGAGTCAGTTTTGGTGACCCAGATGGGATGTGCTCTGCTTAGTTGCAGGATCGACTGAGGAGAGGACTTCCTAGGTGCACCTCAAGCCTTTTCTCTCTTGGAGGAACTCCGTTCCCCGGCTGCTCATTGTGGGGGCAGACAGCAACCAACTACAGCTGCGGACAAACAGTATGTTTAATGAAGGGGACCAGTAAGTCGTAGGGTACACCCACGCGTAGCTGGGGCCATCGGTAAATTGCGCAGTGACGTCTAGTGTGCGACACCGTCCCCGTACAGTAGTACACTGTTAAAGGATTTGCTGACAGAGCTGCCACTAGCAACGAGCAAATGCAAGATTGCTGCTGCATCCTGTTTTGGGAGCCAGGATGGACCTGCTAATGACTGTATAAGAAGCAGGAGAAGGATAAGTGGAATCTTTTAAATTTGTGATATCGTATTTGCAGCTGCAGTGGGATACTAACTGGAGTGACAATTATATATG
>NW_010197249.1:0-15678 GCF_000695765.1 Mesitornis unicolor | reverse complement strand
TCTATTTAGCTCAAACCAGGACAGTCCAGACAGGAAGGATATTTGTCTTGCAGTGAAAATATGTTGATGGTGGTATGAAATCACTGGTGTGCTGTTAATTCATCTGCATCCATGGCACAGTAACTTCATCCTTGGAAAAGTATGGACAATAGCTGTTGATGTATTAATACCTTTTCGTAGCAATCATTGTGTCCTTACTAACTGATTATTTTAAATAAAATTTATCATTAAGTATCCAATAATTTTATTACTGAATTATTGATATTGACAAAATATTTAACCAAGGTAGTTTCTCTTTGACACTAAATACTATCTGGTTTGGTATATTAAAGTATTTATTTTCTTCTAGTTTAATTCTTTAATCTCTAGCTTTATGATTTTTTTTCCTCTTTTCCACACATAATCTCCTTGTTTCTTTCTTTCTGGCGGTGATTTTGACTAGTAGCACAGCAAGGACGTTCTGTAGCAATAACTGATTTTATTTCATTTGAGATATGTTGGTGGACAGTGGTTTAAAGGGTGTGTAGCCTTATAGAAAAATAGGAAGGTGGACTTTCTTTAAGTTGTGGCTGACATCAGTGTATTTCTAGTATAGTAGCAAATGTAATAAAGATATAGAAAGCAAATTTTTTTCTTTTAGTTTTCCATGTAACTAAGAGGAAAAGGAAAACCAAAGCCTGTAGGGATAGATCCTAAATTTGCAGCATGAGTAAAATTTGTGTTGTTTGTTTTTTAGTTGTATTTGTTTTTAAATTCTTCTTGAGGCTTTCTGAGCTTACAGCTATAGCCCTTGGCTTCTGCTGAGACTGAAGACTGCCTGCCAATGGACATGTGCTTGTTTGGAATGATATTGCCTGAAGCCCACCTGAAATCTTCTGGTGCAGGAAGCTGGGGGCACTGAAAGGATCAGAGCAGGGGCAACATGCTCGCATGTGCCCCTTCACATGACAACTGGCCATTTCTTGGGGTGCTTTTATGTGTCACCATTGATTGTACCACGTTGCTGCTAACAGCTGCTGAGGTTACCTGTCAGATGTGAAGCTCTGCAAGATACTCTACGGATCTTCAAAAGGCAGTTAATTATGCTTCTTCCTTTGTATGACAATAATGAGTGGGCTTTATCAGCAAGTCAAATAGCTCTTCTTCTACCAACCACAGCCATTTTGACAGTTTCAAATGCTCAATTGAATTTTTTGTGTGTGCACAGAAAAAGCTACTGATAAGGTTATATAATAACCGATCCTTTTCTTCTCTTTCTGTAATATTACTGGAAGGCAATTATGAACTTTTCCCATCTTATACAGTAATTTTTTTTGTTTATATCTGCTACACCCAGAGTACCTCTTTTGGGCTCAAGCCATGCTTGGTTTTCATGTCTGGGAGCAAGAACCTTAGTAGCTCCTGAATCCTGGAGTCAGTTCTCCCCAGGCTGCAAGAATAGTTTAAACCAGCTTCAATTAAATTTTATGATTCTGGTAAGCAGGGAATTGGTAGATCATAAAGCCACTTCGTTGTCTTTTTTTTACCCTATTTCCCACTTACACACACAAATGAAATGGAAGAGATGAGGACAGAGGAGGTCTGATAGCTTGGAGTATAAGTAAGCTTCCTTTCCTGCTTTCCTACTTATGCTGTGAGACTGGTCTGCACTGACAGCCAATGCTGTGGTTAGAATCTTGGGGTACAGAAGAAGCTGAGTGCTAATAATTCCTAATTAGTTTAGTTTGTTTGTTTTGTTTTGTTTTTTCCTCCAGAGAATGTTTGCACATTTACTGTAATCTCCCTGAAGGATTATGTTCTCTGCAGAATGCAATTCAGATGCCAGTGATTAAGAATTAGATAGCAGTTTTTCAATTATCTGTAGAGTTGAATACTGTGTTATGTATTGTAGAAAGCAAACTGACCAGCATTGTGTGTAATCTACTAATTGCATATATAATAGTTTTCTGTAGTTTTCAAATGCTCTACCTGAACCCAGCTGGTTTACTCATTATTATTCTGGCATAATATTTTCAATTTTATGAACACTATAAATATGAAGTCTAGAAATCTGGGGTTTTAAACCACTTGCAGCACCTGCTATTGATTCATTGCTGGTCATTTTACTGAGATGGTCTCCTTCTTTCACAATAGCTGACCTTTTCTAGTTTTACTGGTCATTCCTTTATATATTAGTCCTTTTCCAGAAGGCAGTTTTTCATTTTTCACTGTTGCCTTTCTGCAACAGAAACTTGCTCTGGGGAAATAGAGTTATATTTTATGGCCTATCAGGAGGATTTCAGTACTGAGAGTTAACAGTTTCTCAGTGGCACTCATTTATGTGAGAAACCACAAATAAGAGGTCTAGATGAAAGAGAAATAAGAAAAGCCAGGTTTTGCTTTAGGCTTAGATCAGAAAGTTCCACAATATTCCTGAGTCCTGTATATCTTAACATTGAAATTTTAACCACATTCTTCAAGTGAGTGTCCTTCATGGCTGACTTTCACTAGAAACCTTTTTAAGTTCTGTGCCTGTGCTTAACATGTGGCACTACTGTGAAAAGTGATCATGAGAGAGACTTTATTATTCAACAAATCTGTCCTTTTGTGTATTCAGTGACATATCTGCTGACTTCCATTATAAAAGTAAGATATGCTGCATTGACTCTACCTAATAAGGCAAAATGAGCATAGTCAGGAGAAAATAAGTTGGATTCTATCCCATCTTGTACATCACCAACAATTTAGTGCTGTTTGTGGGTTTCCATCAATTATGCCCATGCACTGAAGACAAAAGGTGTTGCTTGTATGTCAGCAAGGCCAATGCTTGGACACACTCAAGGTATGCCTGAGAACTTAAGCTGTCCTGCAGGGAGGTGAATGCTTAAAATATATATGTATTTGAGAAAATAAAGATCCTTCTGTGCATTGACACTACTGGGATATTTCTCAGCATGTTATTTTTCAACACTCCGTGGACAAAATCTTCTGAAAATTAGATTGACACAAGTTAGGCAAATGAGATATCATGTACTAAAATGAGTGTCTAGATAGTAATTTGAATAATGATTTAATGTACCTCTGATATACTAGGAAAAAATCCTGCAAAAAAGAGCCATCTGTGGCATATTGACTCAAGCCAAAACTCAATGCTTCTGTCACATAGAAGTAAATATAGGCAATAACTCAAATTCAGCAGTAGTCAATTAAGCTTTCAGTGTTTTGGCTAATGTCTACCTCTCAGTGGATATATAAAGTATCTTTATTATGGAGCTACCCTGGATTCCAGACCCATATGGATGTATGTTGCTTTTTATGCTCCTGTTACCCACAAATGAAATATGTTAAAGCACATAAACCAAAAAAATCATTGGAGTTCAAGTAATTCAAGGTGAAAGCACTCTTGTATTGATTGATGTATGTCACATTTTCCATTTTTGCTCTCTTTCATGGACTGGGGGTCATTCTACATTTTTAGAGCCCTTTCACTGTTAAAGTATGTATACCTCAAAGCTCTTCAGCATGTGTAAGTCTTATATATGTCTAATATAGACTAATTTTAATGAGATAGGCTAATTAAATTTGAACAATGTGAATTTGAAAATTACATCTTTCTGTAAGTAGAAATGGAACTGGATCAACATAGGTGTTTAGCTTCTCCAAAGGAGATTAATTTCTCTGTCCACTATGAGGTCTGTTTACTTCTAACAATATGCCCACATAAAACACATAATGCACTCTAACAAAATAAACTTCTTCGCTTAATTTACTGTCCTTTCATTTGCTTTATTGAAATTATTATAGAGACAGACATACATCTGAAAGTTTATTGGCCATATTATTGTATCCCCTTGTGAACAAAGTCTATGTCATCCAGGCTGATAATTCTAGATGTGAGAAAAATACTTTCTGCAGCCCTTTGTATTTCCTTGTGGTGGCTTTCCACATCTAAAAGATTTTATACAAATATCTTATCCATTATTTTAGTCTTAATATCTGACTCCCAACTTTTTTGTACTGAGGGTAAGATTTACTTTTCTTAAAAGGTTAAGATCTTATAGATGCTGCAAGTTTGCAAGCTTGTACTGCTCAGTGCACATATATTCTTTTTGCTTATACACAATTATTATGAACAATTTTCTTACTCCATGAAAGTATCATTTTTTTAGGACAAGTATGTGGACCAGAGATACAGTGAAGGTTTCTTACAGAAGGGCTCTGTAAGATTTCTGAAAGTCTTACTTTGTAAGCATCCATTACATTCAGCAAGTTTATATGACGTGAATGAAGACTGCATGAATAGATATGAATATTTCTTAATCTTTCTATGCATCTTCTCTGTATGAACACTGTCATAATTTTAAACTTTTTATATGTCTTTCCATCATGTATTTGTAAGCTACTGGCACTTATGAAATCAGAGGAGCTCTTGTATCCAGTTGCTGATGTAGATTTAAGCTTTTAGTGTAACTAATACAAATAAAATGTTGCTCGTGGTCTAAAGATAGTTCATCATCAGTAATCAAACAATGAAATTCAATGCTGTATGTTTTCTCAGTCCTTTTGTCAAGAACAATTCAGGACAATTCAATCCAATCTGAGATTTGTAGCATGTGAAGGTAAACGTTTGTAAATAACTGTTACATATTTGATCATATTTTGCAAAAAGATAATTGAATTCTAGAAAATTACCTTCACTTTCTATTGCATTTCTTGTAATGATCTCTAAAGGCCAGATCGTCATGAACTGCATTAAAACAATAATTCATTTGCTTTCTTGTCATGTTTCATGTTTTTCAGAACAATTTGGTTTGCAGGAACATGAAATGTGCTATGAATATATTTGGGTTTTTTTCCTCTTTAGCATTTCACCCACTAGCTCACATTTTTGACTGTTTTTCTTGTATCTCAGCAAAAGCTGACTTTCAAATATGGAGCTAGATTTCATAAAACTTTCATAAATTTTTAATATGTCACAACAGATATCTTAAAGAAATGACAAAAGAGATGTGTTTTGCTTTGTTAGATATACAGGTGTGTCATTATTAACCATTTTTGTTAACTGGACCAACTTCCTACATGGAGATGTTACAGACTGTGAACACGTGCATCTTCAGAAATATATAAAATATTGTTGTAACTGGAAATATATTTGAGAGCTATCAGGCTGCTATAGAATTATAGGACCTTGATAGTTTGACACCGGAGAAAGGAGGAAGTGGTTATTCAGCCTGTTTAAGACTTCGTTTTTTATTTGTTCTAAGAAAATATTTGAGCAGCTGATGAAAAATAGTAATTGTAAAAGAGTTTTCATCTTTCTAAAATTAAAAATGTTGTTGAAATGGCATCAAGAAAATGAAGATGTAGTAACTAGTATCTTTGAGAAAACTACAAGAACTGAGAAAAAATGCAGGTAGTAACTAAATTATACATCTAAATATTTATATCTTTACATATATACACATTATTTACCCAAAAAAGATAATCTAGTACTTTCAAAATGAAAAATTAAAACTTTTTTTCCCCATATATTCTGCCTTTTTCCCCTTGAACTTGTTTTTAATTTTGTATGTCAGGTTAATTTTACAACGTAAAACAGAGTAACATTTATCTTGGTAAGGATATACATAGGTTTACATTTTTAGTTACCAAAGCAGCAAAAATATTCAAAATAAAAAAGCCCCTCCAACCCAGAATACACACTGCTCCTTTAAATATGCAGTTTGAGATTAAAATTTCATGTCCTCCTTCATTTAATGGAGTTGTGGTAAAAATGAAACGAATCTGAGAGGCTGAAGTATATTGTACCTTAGGGGAGAGGAATGACATCTGAATCAGAAGGCAGAAATGTACTGTTTGCTTTGAGAAACCGAAGCATCTGGACACCAAGCTACGTACTTTAAAAGGTAACCAAAAGTGTAAGCCGTATATTGGAAAGACCTTGTTTTTTAGTAATTTAAGTAATAATTAAGCAATTTTAAGTATGTAATCTCATCTTTGATGCATTGGCCTAAGTTGCTTAGATGAACTTTTCAATGTTCTACTTTGTCAGGCCCCTGGACTTAGGTGTTCTGTGTGTTGATGTTTTTGTGGGCTCACTGAGTAAATCTTTCATTAAAAAACTCTGGCCTTCTTTGAAAGATAATGAAAAGGGCTCATGAAGACATCAGCTGGAAGACTAGAATTTTGTTTTGAACTTCAAATTATCTGCATGCTTTGAGGCATCCTTGTTATGACATGTTATTGAAGGAGAGAAGAAGAGCTACTTTCCTTCAGAGCAACCTTTAAACTATGGAAAATGTCCCAACATGATACCCAGCAAGTGTCTAGCATGCTTCCAGTGATACAAGAATAAAATGATCAATTTTATATTCTAGAAACAACTCAGGTTTGTTGTAGGAAAAGATATCTGTAATCAAAACTGTCTTTGGTTTCATGTTAAAAATAAGATTTGAATAGCAAATAAGGAACATGGAGACAGGAGATGCCATCACGTAAGATTAGGTTCCTAGAGCTCAGTTTTTGATGTAAACATTTTAAGAACTTTGTTTATTATAAAGATAGGCATGTTACTATGGTGACAACTGCATGATTCAAAATTGCATATGTTCTGTTACTTGAATAATCCCTGCAGTGAGTAAGCAGGATGCATGCATTTGCCATCATTTCCAAAACCAGCCTCTGCAAGACATGAGATTTTGCATACTAATCAACATTCATCAACATCCTGATGATGAATAGGTCATTTTAAAATAATTATTTTGTATTAATCTATTTTCACTTTTGTAATTTGTTAGTTTTGCAGTACTTGAAAATATAATACCCTTTTTCTGATGAATATTTTTATCATTCACTAAGCTGGACATCTTGCAAGCCAGGAATATATTTTGGCTTGGTATGCCTATTGCTGTAAAGATTTGATTAATTATTTACCTGACTAGGAAAAATTGCTTCAGAGAAAGGGAAAACCCTCTCATACCAGTGTCCAAATGCCCATATATGATTAAAAGCTTTATCAGTAAATTTAACTGTATTATTTTAATTTTAAAAAGATATATTTTTAGATTTCTTGCAATAATGCTATCTGCTGGTGTTAACTTTTGATAAGCCAACACTAGTTTTAATATTTATTACTGGGACAGTAACTGTTTCATTTAAAACAGGTAATACTTTGCACAGCATTCTTGGGAAGATACAAAAGCCCTGTTGTCTTATGACAAAGCTTTCTTATACTCTGACAATGTAATCAATTTGCCTTCAACTTGGAGGTGTATAGGGCAGGAAATTATTAGAAAAATCCAATAGATATAAAAATATACTAGAATATGTGGCAGCAGTCGACAACAATCTGTTCAGGTTTTTACTTTAAAAGTTGAATCATCTTTGAAGGGAGGAGGCTTGCTACGGGCTGCATTTCCCTCAGGATATAAGGAGTGTGTGAAAAAGCATATAATAACAGTAGTTATCTAAAGATTCTATGCTGAATCATGCCAATACCAGTTACTTAAAGATTGTGATGTCATGATATAAACCAGCAATGGGCTGTAGTAATCTTTCAGTAATAACCATCCATTTTCTTCAAAAGCAACTGAGAAGCAAGTTAGACTCATTGAGAATTATCAAACTATGCTTCAAAATACTGTTCCCCAATTTCAGTCCACAACACTGTCCTTTAATAATTTTTTCCATATGTCCTGAGACAAATTCTGCCTTATTAAGTTATTGACAGGTCAGGTGTTAATGATGCATCAGATACTGGTATGTTATCTGTTTAATAATCTGAATAGATTGAAGTGCTAAGGCAATGAAATTAATTTGAAAGATCCAAGAAATATCAAGTCACAAAATACAATCATTCTCTTCACATCTTCATATATACTGAGTGGAATATGTGTGTGTTATGAATCTGACAGTCAACCCAATATAGTTGCCGTTATACATAATGCACCAGAAAAAGCCAGCATTTGCTGACATATTTTGATGAAGCATGTGTTTATGTAATTTTCTTTAATTTTTCCTCCATTATTAGTCTTCCATGTTTTGTATGTTCTCAGTTTCCATGCCTAAATAGCTATACTGTCATATGGATGATTGCTGTGAAGGGTGTATAATAATTTCCACTGCTGTTTCTTTTTGTTCATTCACATAATTTCCAATATGTAGCTTTGGGAAAAGAAAATTAGTGAGAATTTTTTTCATAATTTTGAAAATTATTCCCTGAGACTGTAAGTAAGCCTGACATAACATGATGAAATTACTGACATGGCTCAGAACTTTTGATGTAAAGACTACTGACTAAAATGTAGTGATACTGGAAAAGTTTCCTGTCCAGAGTTGAGTAAACTAAATACAATTTTCCCTCAAGGAACTGCTTAAGCAAAGACATGATCTTAATAAATACTAATTTTTATACTAGTATAAGATACTGAGAAAGATATTCAGATTTATTTTACATAATATCAAGGCATCAGTGTATTTCAGTATTTTTCTTTTGTGGCTTTTAAAAAGGACCTATTAGGTAAAATTAATATATGCTCTGTTCAGAAGACTTTCTTTTTTCACTACTGGCAATCACAATAAAATACATTGCCTTCTTTCTATTTTTATTAGCCAACATTTCTAAATCAGCATATCTCCTGGATAATAAAGAGAAAACTTTATTATATAGAAAGTACCTCTCCTGATTTTTAATATTACACTGTTAAGATATTATGTTAAGCCAGTGTAAAGTGGGAACCTTTAAGGTGATAAAGCACATAATTTCAACTGGCTGCAAAACCTTTTGGAATACTTGAATTAAAAATGTGTAGTTTCCAGGGAGCCAGCCATGAGGAAACAAATGCAAATGTCAAATAGAAATAGTGGTGATCATGAACAGATATTGATACAAAAGAAAGATACATAAAAATATTCAATCATTCCCATTCCAATCAAACTGTTACATGCCATGTAGGAACATAGGATATGTCATTGCACCTAACCTCCTTCAGAAGCTTACAAATGTTAAAAAACAGATGATTCATCCATCTTTTTTGATATTATATAATTGTGTCTTGAAAGTTAAAATACACAATATTCTTCTTAGAAAGACTCTACTAGTGCACTCTTTGTAGAGGTCAAGGCATTTTAGTTAGACCTGATGAACTGTATAAAGCACCAGCAGAAGTATGTCCTTTCAGGTCAGTTCATGGAATGAGAGGTGAAGGAAAAAACAGGTGAGTAGAAATATCAGTTTATTGTTGACCCGTGGGACTGCAGGGTCTTAGTTGCGAAGCCTGAAGCTTTTGCTACTGCAGATTCTAGAAATTTTGAAGAGGTAATATTATAAGTAGAATTCTAGGAGTTCTGTGGAGATCAAAAAAATATCTCTGAATAATCTGAAAGACGGAGCACTGGCACAGGTTGCCCAGAGAGACTGTGCAGTCTTCATCCTTGGAGTTACTTAGAAGCTGACTGAACATGGTCCCAGGCAACCTGTTTTAGATGATCCAGCTTGAGCAGACAAGTTGGACCACATGACTGCTGGATCCTTTCCAACATCAACTGTTCTGTGATTTCAAGTACATAATTTAAAACTGCTGTGAAAAGATGAAGAGAAATTACTGAATATATGGTTCCTTTTTCTAATAAAACAAACATACTTATAGCCCATTATAACCATAATATCATCTATATTCCTGTGTGGGCAGTTGACTCAATAATTTGAAAACTTTGGTGGTTATTTTTAAAAACTCCTTCCTCAGGGATATCATGTTTCTAACACAGATGGTTCTAGCTGGCCCCACAACACAGATCCACTACAGGACACAGCTGAGCTCATCAGCCAAATGTGTGGTGCCTTTGTGAAAATATATTGAAGAAATGGTGATGAACACTGAAAGTAAGTAACAGGAAGACAAGGGAAGAGGGAGGGGCTCCGTGGCGGAGCAGGAACACCTTCAGGGACTACAGCCTGTGGAGGACTCATGCTGGAGAAGAGAAAATGAGTAAGAGGGAAGGAGCAGCAGGAAAAAAGAGAAGTGACAGAAGAGAAACTGCTTTGCCCTGACTCCAACCTCCTGCACCACCCATCACCTTGCTGAAGGAAAAGAGCATAACTTGCAGTCATAATCAGGGGTATGGAGGCTGAGAATTGGGGAGGAAGGTGCCTGGAGTGAAGCTGAGCCTGAAAAAGGTGGAGAAAAGGTGTCTTCCTTTGTTTTGCAATACCTAATTCAGAAATTAAATGTTTTAAATTAAATTCCCAGTGCTGAGTTTGTTTTGCCTTTGACACTAAAAGCCAGGAGCCGTTTTGCTTCTTCTTTTCCTATTTTCTCCCTTTCCTACTTGGATGGAGTGAGTAAGAAGTTGTGTGGGTGTTTGCCTGCTATCTGGGGCCAGCCCTTCACAATGTCATAGGCTGGCACTGAATTGGAAGCCTTTTATTGTTTTGCTGTCATGTGTTGCTGATGGCACAGTTTTTATACAGACGCAAGATTAAACTGTTCAAAAGAAACTATAAAAAGGATAAAAACAAGTGGAAAAGAAAAGGATGTTTTAAAAAACCCTAGGATGGTGTGTGAGAATAAGTTTTCCAGGTATTCTACAAGATCAGGATACTGTGTTATGCTGATTTACAAAGGAGGAAACCCCTTATTTTTACTGATTGGAAGATCAATCCATTGAGAGCTATTAAAGGCAATGCTACATGAGTTCTTGCTCAGGAAGTCCTTAAACTTCAAAGGACTGGAGTCTGGCAGAACTAAGCTTATTCTGTTCTAGTAATCTTCTTCAGCTATAGTACTGGTTTTGCTGGGACTGAATTGTACAATTCCCTTTTAGTGTTTCAGCAGAGCTGATTTCCAAGAAAACAAAACTGTTCACTTTAGTAAACAGAAGTTGATATTAACTTTGGCCAGGATGGAGTTGTTTTCCATATGATAGATGATAAGATTTGAATTTTTGTTCTCACCAGCAGATATTTACGTTTTTCAGGGTTTCACCTATACCTGTTGTTGTAGGTTTATTTTTTGTTTGTTTTGGGTTTTTTTGTTGTTTTTCACTCCCACCCCCCTTCTCTCTACACAGGAGGAAAGGAGGGGAAGCAGAAGCCCGAGATTCTCTGGAATAGGTGACCCAGGACAGATGATTCAGGTATGATCTAAGCTGACCAATAAAGATGTATTCTATCCCATAAACATCATACTCACTATAAATTGTGGAGTTTGCTGGGGATGACCCCTTTGGCCCTTAATTCCCTTGGCCTCTTCAGTCCCTTCCCTTCTACTTAATGATGGTGGCCCATCTCAGTTCCTGGTGCTTACCACTCTCCTGTTGCATTTTCATTGATGTATGGTCAGTAACTGCTGTTTGTGAGCTGAGCGTAGCTTTGTTTTCTATATTATCATTGTTCCTGTTCTTGGTGCAGTTCATCAGTATTATTATTATTTCAGTTTGTTTTATTTTAATTATTAAATAGCCTTTGTCTCAACTGATGGTTTATTTTAATTTTGCTCTCTTGATTCTCTTCCCCATCCCACCAGGGAGTGGAGGTGAGTTGAGTAAGTGTACTGCTTGGTGTTTAGCTGCTTGCTGGCTTAAACAATGTCAGCAAAACTTTTTAGTAGAGGGGCTAGATGGGCCTTTATTCTGATCTCGTGCAGTTATTATAACTTTCTTATCTAGTACAAGAACAAAGTAGAGGTAATTTACTTTACTGCAGGCTTATCTTTACAGTACCAGTATTAGATAAGGAAAACAAAATTAGAATATATTAGATAAAACATAACAGAACCAAAGAAGATAAATATGAAGTCCCAGGCAACTACATCCTCGCTCTCCATTTTCTACTAATTTTTTTCTAAAGATTTTTATTGTTCTGTTCCTCTGAAAGTTAGCCTGGACACTAGAAAAATATCATGTGGTGGAACTCTTTGTTTCATTGCCCCTCCCAAGTTGAGGGAGGCTTTTTACCTCTCTAGTTTACACCACAGGCTATCCAGAGTCTCAGTGCTTGGATTTAGGAATGTCCTGGAGCTGCTGAATCAACTCTTGACAATGTCATGGGGAAAAGGGGCTGAGACTGGACATAGCATGTGGAGCTATTCTGTCCCGTCTCCCTGACAGCGAAAGCTAAGCTGTAGTGGAGGGAAAGGTAAGGAGATGCTGTTGAAGCTACAAAGGACTCCTTTGGGTACCAGCACATTATTCAGAATACATGCTGAGATGTGAATTGTACAGCATTCGCTTTTGAGTCATAACTATAAAACTGCATCTTCCAACACTCTGCAGTTCTAGTGTAAGTATCCCAGTAAGAAGAATACACAAACTCCCAGGATATAATGAAAATTAAAATGTGGTTTGTCTACCATTAAATACTTAGAAAATGTTTAAGTTCTATCTGAATCTCATGATTCAGGAGAAGACACATTTTATTTTAAAATCTTATTGTCTTAAACATTTTTCTCTATACTTGGTATTGATTCCACATAAATAACAATATCAAAGTCATTGTGTGATTAAAGATAATTTTATCAAATTCAGTGAGGCACTTTGTTCTTCAGTCCTACTCTGTTTATTGATCCACTGTAAAGAAGCTTTTCTTAACCTTAAGTATGCATTTTACTATTTGAGAACTAGAAAAGCTGATGTGGTTTTGTTTAATTTGCTTGTCAAGCAAAATTGACCTTTTTTGCAATACCTTTCTTGCATTTGACGTTGTCTTCGGCATGATATTAGCTTCTGAATGTACTGTAGTTGTCTACATGTGGAAATATGGTTGGTACAAGGTACTATACATTTTTGGCAGCTGGTATGTTGTCAAGAATGTCACACGATACAAATATGAAGAGTAAATATTTGACTCATCCTTAGCTGACTGCCTTGTTGACATGTTCTGCTGGACCTGAGTTATTTATTGTTCTTGAGAAGTTATATAGTTTCCTTGAAATAGATATTCATTCTCTTGTTTAAAACTAAGGCAGATCAATGTCTTTAAATAAGAACAACAGCATGTTTCCATTACTACAGTGCTGTTAACACTTTATTGGGATTCTCAAAGCTAAGAGCTGATCACTGTTTTTAATACAGCAACGTTTTTGTTATGGGCTCATTCTGTAACTGACAGAAACTAGTGAGGTTGCAAGTGGTCATTACTTCAGAATACAAACAGGTAAACTTACTAATTTATTTTGCTATTTTTGAAGGCACACTAGCAGAAGGGCTTTTTAGGGTGCTGTGTAATTCAGTAAGGTAAATCAGAGGGTCACCCTGTTCTATTAACCACTAAACAGGTAAATGCTGTTGCACCCTTTGAAGAATGAAGAGAGTGGTTAATAAGGTGATAGCTTGCTGGAAGGAAGCGGAAATGTTGAGCTCCTCTCTTTTAATTGAGTCTGAAATGGAGAGACCTGAGAGACCACAGACACCGAGAGAAAAGTTTCAGTAGTGGGCTCTTACTATTCATGTTACAGATTTATTCAAAATCCTTCTTTCCCAAAACTGAGGTCTGTCTGTGGCTGTCTACTCAGCTGCCTTGAACACAGGGCATCCCAACTATGGGGAGCTACACTTGAAACAAGACATTGAGAACTTGGTGTGATGATCTGAAGGATGCAAGTAAAGAAGAAGATGCTGGAAAACTGTATTCAGTGTTCACAGTTAAGCAGAAACTTACATTGCCTAGGGGCACAAGTCAGCGTTTTCAGTGAATTCATGAGTAGTGGATTGGGTTTTTTCTGTACTTTTTCCGTGATGACTAATTAGTTATCACCAGTAGATGTATTTTTTACAGTTTGAATAGAATTCAGTCATGGAATACATACAAATTTTGACCTGCTTCATCTCTTGTAATGTTCAAGTTTTTTGCTTTCTTACCTTTGCTAATCATCATCACAATAATGTTGCAAAATTAACCAACTGTATGGAATGGTGAGGGCATAGTGGCCATACATGCAGAAGGTGGGGATAGTCAAGTAGTAACTTCCAGTTGGCATGAAGATTGACTGAGAACTGACTGCTGCAAAAGTGGCATGTGTGAATTTCTGCAACTGAGTAGGGAGAGCAAGGAACTGGTCCCTGTACAGAAGACAGCCTGCTATCTTGATGTGACCACAGTGTGTATGTAGCACACTTGGAATCTACCTGCAGCAATTGTAATGGGGTTTTTTTACAGTTCATGAACTAGCTTTCTAAATTTCTAATATTTTTCTAAATCTTATGAGAAATTCACTGTAGGATGATTTCTATCTCCACCCATAGGTCTTAATAGCTCAGATGTGAGAACAGGATGCTCCTTTGCTGAATATTTTGAGCTCTGCTTGCTGTCACAGCTCAGAAGAAACGGTCTGTAATAATATGTGAATTTTTGGCTCACAACTACAGAGAGATTGAGCAAAGGAACTCTGCAGAGTGCCTTAGAACTTCTCAACCCACAACAATCCTGGCAGAATGAAGCTTTTGTTTTATTATAGAGAAACTGCATCAATTCCAAATTACACATATGGAGAAATATGCCAGCTAACATTTTTAACAATTTCATCAATGTACTTGTGTCAAGAAAATTGATTTCTCTTTAGTAAAGACATATGAGACAGAGAAAGAAAACTTTTATTTCTTGTTTAGGTAGCATTGGTTTCAATTAGAAAGATCCAAATGTTCAGGATTTTAAAGGCGTCTTTTCCGCACATTTAGTCTTATTAGAAAACACCAGTAGGGTATATTCCAGAAACTAATTTCTCCTTTTTGAAACCGAGGTTGGATTGGCTGGATTTGCTTCTGAGTTTGCATCATGAAAGGCTTCTTTGTTCTCATGTATCTAGTTCAGCGTTATAATTTCTACTATTAGGCACAGTAAAATCTATCCTGCGTAATAGATTTATTGACATGAAAGAAGCTTTCCTGTTTCTCCAGGATAAATTTGATAGGTCTCATCTTTTTGTGGCTGTCCTGTGTATATCTTACAGTAAAACCTTTAGGAGCCGAAATGAATTATGAATCTGGGTGTTACTCTTCATCATTTAGATGAAAATATTGGTGGTCTTATGACATATTTTTCTCTTCTGAATGGGCTTTCACTAGAGATCTTTCACCAGAGGAGCACAATGCCAAATTCACAGAATCACAGAATCGCTGGGTTGGAGAAGACCTCTGAGATCATCACGTCCAACCGTTCCTGTCTACCCTCTAAACCATATCCTTAAGTACCTCATCTACTCGCTCTTTAAATACATCCGGGGATGGTGACTCCACCACCTCCCTGGGCAGCCTGTTCCAGCCTCTGACGACCCTCTCAGTAAAGATCTTCCTCCTTATCTCTGACCTGAATCTCCCTTGGCACAGCTTGGTGCCATTTCCCCTTGTTCTATCCTCCATCACCTGGGAGAAAAGACCAGCACCCACCTCTCTACAACCTCCCTTTAGGTAGTTGTAGGTGGTGATGAGGTCTCCCCTCAGCCTTCTCTTCTCCAGGCTAAACAAGTTCCCTTAGCCGCTCCTCATAAGGCTTGTTCTCCAGACCCCTCACCATCCTTGTGGCTCTTCTCTGAACACACTCCAGAATCTCAACATCCTTGAGGGATGAGTGAGGGGCCCAGAACTGAACACAGTACTCGAGGTGCGGCCTCATCAGTGCCAAATACAGGGGAATAGTCACCTCCCTAGACCTGCTGGTCTCACCGTTTTTAATACAGGATGCCATTGGCTCTTCTGGCCACGTGGGCA
>NW_010197248.1:0-10498 GCF_000695765.1 Mesitornis unicolor | reverse complement strand
CAAAAATCAAAGGAAAGGAATGTAGTGTATTAAACTACAATATCTAATGAGCATTATCTGCCCAGTTGTGCTTCTACTAACTGGATTATTGGTGTGGAGAAGCAACTTCATAAAGTAGAACTACAAGCTTGAGTTGCATGTGTTGAAGAAAGTGGGTGAAAGTCAGCAAGAAATAAGGGCAAATGACTGGAGACTTCTTTTTGTTCTGTAATCACCAATTAGTATTTTACAATGTGGCAGTTATGATTGCTAATGGGCAAATTAGCGGGCTATTACCTACCTGGGAAATGAAAAGAAAAGAAAATGAAGATGTAATCCTCTCACTAGCTAAGGATACTAAAATAAAAGGTCTCTTCATGATTATTGAACAAGCAGTTGACTAATCCAGTGAATAATTCTTTCATTTTGCAGGGTTATTTGTTGAATTTCCTAAGTTTATCTCTTTGTAAAACCTTAACTAGAGAATAAATATTTCCTAGATTTTCATGCTAATGGGGAAACTCAATTCCTTTATAGACACATTAGATTAAATGGTGTCACTACTATATTAAAAACCAGTCTATATCACATAGCAATAAGCAGATGTACTGCCATAAACTGAACAAAGAGTAAGGTAGGTTTTTGGCTCCATGAATTCATGGGGACTACAGAAAACCTCTATACCTTTAGATAATAATTCTATCTTTCCGATTGCTTCAGAGCTGATGAACCCTGCGAAGGATGGTCAGGCCTGATTTCTTTAAAAGCGGAATCACTCTGAAAGCTGAATTCTCATTTTGTGAGAAATTATTGCATTGTGCATGTTTATTTCCATGCTTATATTAGGTACACAGTTGATATCCCTCTTTTGGGTAAGTATTTTGTTCCCTTTCTTTTAGAGTGGTTGTTTTTATTTTTTAATAGAATCATTGAATGGTTTCAATTTCCTTTTGGTTGGAAAGGACCTGTAAAGATCATCTAGAAGGACCTTTAAAGATTGTCAATGTTATCATCCCAGAAGTAGTAGGGGCGGATAAACAAGGCTTATTCATAATGGTTAATTTTAAACACAGAGACCAGTCTAAATTAAGCTTCTCTCCTGAGCCATTCTCCAAAGGAGAATCTGTCTCTTTGTCTCTTCCTCTCTCTCTCTTTCTACCTGATGAAGCTGGAGAAGAGATTAGCTCTTATGAATATTCTCTCTGATATAACCATATCTCTCACACGTAACCATTCTCTCATGGTTTTTCTGAAGAATTGAATACTTGTATCTTAAACAAATGGAAAACGGATGTTTTCAAACAAACAAGCTGAAAAAGAGAGGTGACCCTTGAAGATAACTCACAGTCTAGAATACAGCTGAGACATAGCATTCCTTTAATGAGGACACAGAATTGCAGTGTATGTCTATGCTGTTCTCTCTAAATACAGCCGTCACATTTCCTAATTTTCAATTGCTTTCTGATTTCTAATTTATTTTAACTTTATTCATGTTAAAAAACCTATAAAGGTAGTAGTTTTGCAAGAATCCCTACAAGTTTGTGTCTTTTGTGAAGATTTTTCTCCATTTTTATCCAAAGCTCTAATAAAACTATGTGCAACATGTAAATATAAACAGTCGAGGGAGCAGTCTCCAAAGTGTGTGTTTCCAAACTAGGAGATAACCCATCCAAATACGTTCTGGAATTGGGGCGATATTGTAGTGGTCAACAAGGGATAAATGATATGAGAAATTTTATTCTAGAGCAACTCAACTGTGTGGAAAAAAAAGTAAAGCTTTTCTGTTTTCAAATGTGGATTTCTAAGGATTTACTGAAAAACACACAGAGCCAATAGCATTTTGAAAAAAATCTCTGCATTATAAAACATCAAAGATCGGGACATAAATCTTGAGCTTGTTGTGCAACACCATTTACACAGTGAGCAAGAAAACCCTACTTAAAGTGTACAGAGTGTACGTGTTGTGTTTTAAGCTGTATTTGGGTAAAATGTACCTTGATTATGGATTTTAATGCAACTGTTCCATGTATCTATGGAGAAGATATGTGAATATTAAATTACAGAACATAAACAAAGAATGATAATAAATGTCAGACTTTTGCTTCTGAGATATTTATTCTGTGTTTTCATAAGCAAAATATTAAAAGCTAGCCTCTCTGTTAACTAAATTGTGATTATTATTCTGGTTAATATCATCCAAACAATTTAAATGTTTAATATTCTGTTCCATATGGATACCATTGGAGCAGCATACTAATGAATAATAACAATGATTCAAGTTTGCAGCTCACCCAAATCTAATAAAAGGCTCAAAATAAATTGGGATCAAAATACTCAAGCTGTGATTCAGTAAGACCCTTTAAATAAACACATGGGAAAACTATTAGAAGCACAGAGAACTCAGTTTGATAATACTTGACATTCCACTTATGGAAAAAAATGCTTTGCTTTATTGCCTAACACAGGAAGCTTTCTGCTACTTGTTAATACCAAAGCACATTCAAGAAAACAAAATGTCAAAACATTACTGTTTTTCCCTATTTGAATTATTTAACTACACAGATCCAAGAGACCTCATGAGTGACAGAAGTGACTTAGAGGAGAAATATGCCATTTGCAGTTACCATACTTGGAATCAGAGACGAAGAAATGATTGTAGCAATAAAACTCGACCAGGAAGTACTAACAGAATATTACAGAATATTACAGAATATAGTGAATTCCACTTGAATAATCAAAGCACATTTACATGTATTGATTATCTAAGAGTTGCAATTTTTGGAGGTAGGAAAGATGAGTAATATTATACTTACATTAAAAATTAACATCCAGAAATGTCTTGGCCACAGGGATTTAAATACATGTATTCTAACTCCCAGACTCTTCCCCTTACCTATTGGTAGCCCTCCCTGCCTTGGACACAGCACATGGGTAGGAACCATGTTACCTACCTGTATCCACATGAAAAAAACATTGCCTATTTCCAGTCCTCCTTAACTGAGCTTTAAAAGAGTTTTGCAGATTTCTAGAATTAGAATTAGTTAACTCTGTCTGAATCTTACAGTATGGAATGAGCACAGTGATGCCAATGGCTCACAGTTCAAAAAGTTCTTTGAAAAATCTTGGATTTATCTGAAAAATAACATAAGTTTAAAATTTTATAACGGTGCCATCAATATTTCTGTGATTTCAAAGAATGTTATCTAAGCACTGTTTTATTGTGCAATGTGTGAAGAGAGGGAAGATAAAAATCTACTGAGGAAAGAAGTGATACTACTTCTGACACTGAATTTCAACATAGTCAGAAAAATTACATGAATGTGATCCTTTATTAGTTTTTCAATATAAAGCACTTCAAATTTTGCAATAAAACTGAGTATTCAGTAGTCAGCAGCTGTTGAGCCAGCAGGGAGCAGCGGTAGCTGGAGCAGACTAATGTGTGCATGTTTCTGTCTCTTAACATCAGGAAGTTTACTGGCTGAGAAGCGTTATGACTAATGATTTATAAACAGAAATAATATGGGCTTAATTCTTTGGGGCTGGGACTCAGAAACAAATTTGTTTTGTTCGGCAAATAAAGAATGAAGTACTGTTCAAACGTATTTTGAGAGAGCATCTTTCTTTAATTAAAGTGATTGCAATAACCACAGTATTTTAGAGCAAAATATGTTCATTTCTACAGGAATGAGAACAATTTTCTTATGAGGTATTTCTTCTTTTCTTACTTCCAAATGCTGTCAGGGAGAGAACTGGAGAAAATTGATACTCTGTCCTTTTCGGTACATGAGATGGTAGTGACAGATAGACACCAGTAACCTCACCAATATGCCAAAGTGAAAGCAATACAATTCATAGGGTTTTAAGGTACTGCAGAATTAAATAAGACACTGGAAAAAGTTACGTGCGGCTCTACGAAGGGACTTTCCCTACAGGCACATGTGTTGGATGAAATATAGCAACATAAAATTAAATGTAAATTCTGCTTAGAAAGACTACAACCTCATAGATGTTATGGCCTTTCAATTACTAATTCTAGGTGTTTTCTGGTGTAGGATGTGCATATATCTACTAAAGGATGATTTCTTTCTCATGGGAAAGATAATGAACAAAATAATTAAATACTCACTTTGACTCTTGGGAAGTGAAAGATTTTCACAGAATGTAAAAAATGCTTTCACCTCTTCCTTTTCCAAACAAATTTGGAGCTTGGATGAGTCTCTAGATTACCCAGCCTTCAACAGCATTTGTTGATCAGAAAGTATGCCATGTATCAAAGAGGTAAGGGTAACAAATGACTATTTAAAGCTGTTCAGAACTAAGGTATCCCTGTACTATAACAACCTGGAAGCATAAATATACAGATAAACATCTTACAAATTTAATACATGAGTTGAAATATGTTCAGACATTTCTTGTCAAATGATTTTGAAAAGGAACAAAAAAAAAGAGAGGGAACATGACTCCCAAAAAAACCTTCATCTATTTGAGCCTAAAAAAAGGAGTCACATTAGTCAAACTATTTTCAACATGTAACAAGTCATAGCCAGGGTACTCAAAAGTTTCAAAGTATGCAAATAATCACCATTACTATCTGCCTGTTGTACTAAACTTTTAAAAACTGTGCTTTTTTTAAAGTGTATATATGCTAACCTGAGGTCACTGTAATGAAACTTTTAATTTCTGTCTTCACTCATGAAGTAGAGTGATGCAAAATATGAAGTTTATAAGTACTATTGAAGTGCTACAACTAAAAAAATTCCATTGTGTACAGCTTGATTGCAACCTAACTAATCTTCAGTGTAAAGTGAAGCACTTAATGCAGACCTCTCGGCAGAATCAATTTATTTACTTTTTTATTTACTTCTTTTTTAACTTGCTTTTGGACTTGATATCTTCAAATTCTCGCTGTATCCACATAGACCTGGCAAGAAATATTTGAGGCTCAATATAAACTCTGTTCTTGTACCTTTATCACTCCTTAATGTAAGTGTCTCCGTAAGTCCTACTGCAGCTTTCCCCCTTTGCCAGCCCAGGATCCCAGGCACTGACCAGCCCTAGTAGCATCACCTGGCCTCAGACTGCAGATTAAATTCCTCAGTCATGAGAAAGAGCTGTGAAAAGAGAAGAAAAGCAGAGGTAGGATTGTTGAGTCAGGATCATCAGTAGCTCAAGGGTTCAAGAGGAGAAATATCAACTTGGAAAGGCATATAATACTAATGGAAACATTAAGAGAATGTGTGTGAGGTTGGTTAGGAAGATTTGGGTTGAGTCCAGTGTGGATGGAGCTGGGCAGGAGGGAGGGGGACCTTGCCCCAAAAAGCCTCAAGAGCCAACCTTCACCTCCTGCCCAGCCAGCAAAGACTTTCTGGGTGCTGTATTAGGGTCCTGGGCACATGGATGCTTAGTCTAACAGTACATCAAATCCTAAACAGTTTTTCTGTGGCAATCAGTTAAAACTTGCTTCTCACTTTCAAGTTGCATGAGTCTCTGCACCAAGTGAAAGATGACCAGGCAAACTGACCCAAATCAAGGGAAGTAACATTATCCTCCTTCCATCTGCTGCTGTTTCCAGTTCATTTCCCCACCTCGGAGTTGTTACCTCTTTTCCTAGACAGCAGCAGCAGCAGGTGAAACCCGGAGATATTTGACCCCTTTTGCTCACCACTTTTGAAGTCCCATGGCAGTAACGCTGCAGTAAAATCAGTCGGGAAGTATTTTTCCACTCTGCCTACTGTATGTTTCTGTTAGGAAACTGCTGGTCCCAGACATCAAAATCCATTTCAGCTGATGCATGGAAATGTCATCCTCAATTAGGTTGCTGTTTTCTTGAAATTGGAACCAAACCTACTTCTGTATAGCAGTATAAACATAAATTCTAATCCCGATATTCCAACTGTCATTGTTTTCCTAAAGACTTCATACAGATTTCAGATCAAGAATGCTAGTGCAGCCAAAGTGGCATTGATTTAGACCATTTTGCTGCTAATAGCTCTGGAGGAAATGAGAAAAAAAAACAGTGAGAATGATTTAGTGAGGTTCACTGCTTCAGCAGCTAAACTTAGGCTAATTCAGTTAATAGATTTCTGAAGGTGTGAGGATGTTTTCCTTTAACACAGTATTTTTATTTTAAGGTTATTTGCAGTTTCTGGATAACTTTGCATCATCAAAGGAAGATACAGATCTGTTGCAGAGGTGGATCTGATATTTTGCAGAATATTCAGAACTTCCTGCCTCAACGTTACGAGGTGCAGAGAGAGTAAAGCACACAAAATCTCACTCAGAGTGAGTGTGGCAGTTGGTTGCAGACCGGGGCAACAAGTTCTGAAGAATGGAATTACAATTCTTCATCAAATAGTGCCAGGAAATTGATTTGTGGTCATTAAAGCAGAGAAGAAAGTGGTGCTCTTGACCTATGCTTCATAACCTTTCACATCATATAATAATAATTTATTGTTTCTTCATTTATCCTCTGCTGCTTAAAGTTCTCCATTGAAATGTAAACCTGCTTTCATGTGGCTTCAAATGACCCATATTTCTTAAGAAGCGTGGTGATCTGTGGCAGAAGTTCTGGTGGAAAAGGCATTTTGCTGCCAGTATACCAAACATACTGGAGCTATTCAAGTCCTTAGTACCCTTTTCAAGGCTTTCTGGTTTCGTGAGCCATTTTCCTGGCATCTCAGAATGGCTCAATTCTGGTTTTATAGGGGGAAAAGTACTGGATTTTTTTTCCATTCTCTAATCCACTCTATCATGAAGCGGCTTTTGCGCATATAGTTTTTTGCCTCAGTGGGAACACGGTCTAAGCAGATGTTCCTGCGCAATGATGATACAAAGAAGCAGCCTTTATTTAAGTTTTGTCTGTGACTGGCTTTCATTAGGTTGTGCTATCAGCTGTAGAAGTATTAATTTGGGCTTGTAATTTAACGTAACTGCTAAAGAAAATTGCTGATTCTTTATAAACAATGGTATTTCCCAAGAAGTCAAAATTCAGTGTCCTTACTCTGGCTTTTGTACTACCCTGACAATGCAGGTCTCTGGATTTACCTGTGCTTTTCTTGGCCTTACCTGATGCTTCAGTTGAGGCAGCAACTGTCTAGCAGTCAGGTAACCAATGCCTAAGGGTCTTGTAGTTTAGTTTCAATTTACACTATTGACAGGTAGTTTTTCTGTACAGAATGAACCGTATATGAATGGAATAAAATGTGATGCAGAAGAGCACAGGGTCAAGATGATCCCAAATCTCCCACACTTGAAACACAAATCTGACTTGTCAGTAATCAGCCACTGCAGGATTGTAACCTTGTGATTCAGAAAAAAAGAAAATATATAGAGATGTTGTAGATAACAAGGAGTAAAGAAGACCTGTATAGTTGGGAAGCTATGAAAAGACAGATCATGTGAGCAGATTGTCCTAAAAAAAAGTAAAAAGAAAAATTAACAGGAGTGAACCCCAAGAAAAAGGAGGAAAACAGCATCACTGCCAACATTGTATACCTTGTGAGAAGAAAGAAACCTGCACAACAAACATCACACTTCTGAAGAAGAAGACTCTGGGGTGTTGACAACTTATTGTAAGCACCACACCTATTTTTCTTTGAGGAAGACAGAAACTGTCAACACTTGGACCCAGAGGGAAACTGGAAGATTGAATATAATACCATAAGAAAGGGGTAGCTGCTTGGATGATTTTCTGCAATTAATTATACTTCAGCATTTGAATATAATACCATAAGAAAAGGGTAGATTCTGGATTTCCACAAGTTAAACTGCGTTATTAAAGAGCTTTTTGTATTAACTAAGATTTTTTATTATCTTATTATTAACAGTCATTAAAAAATGAGTTGGACTAGTAATAAATCAGTAGCTTCTTATGTATGGTATGCTCCATTTCGCCCATAACATTTTGAGAGTATGAGAATTATCAATGAGCAAAGAAGAAGATAATGAATGTAATATGCCTGCTTACACTCATGGGAACAAGAGAAAAGAAAGATATTGAAAATTTAACAAATTAACTCAGAACTAATTCTTTCTGGTGAAGAGAGAGGAAAACAATTGTATTTTAACGTATATAGATGGAAATAGCTGTTTTGTGCAAATGTTTATAATACTGCAATTACAGAGAACACATAACAGAATTCACAGTTAAAACTAGGAAGATAATAGAAACTCGATCATTATTATTTTTGAGGAAACTGGAAAATAAATTAAGTGCTTCTAACTAAGTGCAAACTGACAAAGAAACTCAATGGTGGACACAAGCATGACAAATGAAAGTTAGGACATAATAACTATTACAGAGGCCTGGTTCCTCCCAAAGGAAGAGGCTGCATTATAGAGTTACAGGATGTTGCAAAAGAAAAAGTTAAGCAGAGAAAAGCAGAGGAGGAAAGGGAGCACGTCTTTGACCTGGAGGAAAGTTAAAAGCAGTCTTGAATGAAAAATAAAATCAGTTTGGCAAAATGAGTATGGAGCAAATGTCTAAGCACCAAGAATACGAAGTGGTAACTTAAAGACTTCTTGTTGTCAAATAAGTACAGAGCAGAGGACAGAAGAATATCTCATCTGCTCCAAATTAGTAAGATTGAGTTGATTTCATGGGAGCTACAGTGATTTGCATCATCAGAAGATAAGTGGAAGAACAGCCTAGACAAAAAGAGAAGATGAAAGATGACAGCTGTATTCCTAAGCAGGGAGCCATGGAGGGACTTAAATGAGGGCTATCATAAATGATCCCTCTTAGAGCTGGATTTTATTAACTTTATCTGATCTCGGATTCACTTAGGCTTTGGAGCTTTTAAAGCTAGACTCAACTTAAAAGCTCTTTGATTTGTTTTTCCCATAAGAAAACTTGTAAAAATAGGAGTAGGAAAGAATTGAGGAGGGGGGATCCAGTAAAAAGGAAGATGACAGCTGGAGGAGAAAGAACAGGGCATTAAGAACTTTGCATAATACCTCAGAAAACCTATTCTTTGCTATTCTGAGCCAGGGTGACATTCCAGCCCTGATCTCTCTGTGACTTTGATCTGCTCTGCGGTCATTTTTAACCAGATGGAGTATAATATTCATGAAACATAGCTGTGTGAGAAAGAACGCTACAAAATTTGTAAACCACCTCTTATGCATAAGAATAAAAATAAATATCCCGTGTTCCACTCTCTCCTTTTAATGGCGTTTGCAGGTTCAGGCTAAGATGTAACACTGTTTCTTAACAGTTTTATTAGAGGATATGTTGTTAATTCCTACGTAACACATGTTTAGTTCAAATGAATATCATTGTGATGCAAAATGTCAAAATAAAACAAAGAAAGCACTCAAAGATAATATATGACTTTGGGGGAGGGGGTTATGTGTAAGTACAGAATGTCATGCAGACCCAGAGCTCAAATTCCCCACGTGTGTTGGAATTTACATTTGGAAATATAATGAATTTCAGATGCTGGTTAAAGTTGCACCTTTGTTCTACTCTTCAGCTCATTGCTGACAAGATAGGTTTCACTGACCTCTGGTGTCTGTACACATTTTTTCTCTACTATGTAACTCATTTTGGTTCCAAATAAAGATCGCGTTGCAATGTTTCAGCTGTTTTTTTCTTTCCCTTCCTCAACAGGGATAGTCAAATGTAGCAGAAATGCTATATTCATATACTAAATCCTCCAAATTCAGCAAGCTCAAGAACCTTGAATATATTAATTAAATTATCTGACATAAGACTATAAGGTGACAAAGAGGATTTGTAGTAATTGTTTTCATACCCTCACATTTTACTAGGAGAAACAGTTGCTTCCATGACAGAGCACCTTTACTACTATGGGGTCACATTTTGTCATTTTTATTGTTTTTATTGCTTTTAAATGTTACCTTAGTCTAGGACATGCTCTACAGAATTCATTGAGATATTTGTAAAATTATATATAAATCAAGGCTTAAAAGGATCAGAACCTGGATCAGGAAGAGTGAATAGAGACAGAAAGCTTTACAAGACCAAGCTGAAATGCAGCTTGCTTAATTTCTTTAAATTACAGATACATGCTTTAGAATATGTAACGTCCATTTTCACCTTAGTGATTTAAAATCCAATTTCCATAATCAGTCTAGGAATCAGGGTGTCATCAGCACAATGCGTCAAGATGCTTTATGATCCACTTCCTAAAAATAGGGAACACAAAGGTGATGTCTATGTCCTTTCCTACAAGCACAACACAACTCTCAGCTCATACTTCTAGCAGATTAGAAAATACTTTTTTCAGGCCTGTACCTGCGTAATATCACAGATAACTTGCAAGATCGTTTCAGTGCTCTGTAAAGAACATTATAACTACATTTCTAAATGAAAAAATAAGACCTTGACTCAAGCAGCCCAGGATTTGTGTAATAAAACCCCTCTCCACCATCTATGGCAGTGGATCTTGCTGGGACTTCTTATTGATAATTTTTTTCTTTTCACAATCGGAAATCATTCTTTACCTTCTCCCCATCAGACTATTTAAAGTGCAGTTGGATTTTCAGACTTTTTTTT
>NW_010197247.1:0-46146 GCF_000695765.1 Mesitornis unicolor | reverse complement strand
CCCCATCCCCCCCAACATTAGTGATACACTGGTATCCCAAACAGAACTACCCAAAATATGGTATGGTAAGGAGGAGGTCTCTCAGAGTTCATCTGACAAGTAGGGACAGGCTTTCTGCTGCTGCTTATTTTTGTTGGCTGTCACTACAGACTACAGGGAACGCCATTAAAAAGTCAATAATGAGCAATCTGACTATAGCCCACACCACTTATCACAGCTTTCCTGGGTTAAGTACAAAGAAAACAGCAATCTCTCAGATGCAAACTTTTGGCAAGTTTGCCAAAATTAGTCAGTTAAAAGATTTTTCTTGTGTCCTAAATACTCAGTTCACTAATTCTTATCTCCTCACACATAATCTTACCATAACAAGATCTGATTATGGATACAGCAGTGAGTTACAGCCTGGAAAATACTCTAAAGAAATATGTTTAGTAAGTGCTCAAAAAGAACCACAACTCACAACAGAAATGAAAAGCAATGCCAAAGTTAAGACACGCTCTGTGAATTACCAATAAACTTAATTTTGTTCAATTAAAATTTCTAAAAGAAATACTACTCCTTGAGCCTATCTACAGTAGAATCCTTTAATTTTAGTTCATGCAAGATGATTATTTCGGAAAAGCCTCTAAGCATGGCATATACTACCTGGAGTTCTCCTGATGCACATATACAACTCCATGAACAACAAAACCTCAACTGAAGATCGTTGCACCAGGGTTTTTTCCACCAATTTGTTATGTTGGAAACTCTGTAGTGCAAGGCTTGGCCTCACCTAATTAGGCTTTACAAAATGAATACATTTAGCTATAATGGTAAGAAAGCACCCTGTGGAGAGTTTTGAACTTACCAAGCACACGAACAGCTAAACAGAACTAGAGAGGTGTTTGCATTTTTTAATAGGTAAGAGACACTCATGAACTGCTGATACCCAGGTCCTCCTGAAGCCAAGTGTGTGCCTATGCTGTGTTTGCCTCCTGCATGCCACCTATACAGTATGGGTCAGAGGATCTGGCACCAAATGAGCTAGCAGTGGAGGGGAAAGCCCTCTGGTTACATCATGGGGCACCGTGGAGTGCTTCTCAGCTGATGGCACTTTCACCCTGGAGGACTCATGCTAGGATCCTTGCATAGCAATGGACTGACCTATACAGGTATAGCGGCTTCATCAGAAATGCGCTGGAGAGACACCAGAAATTAATTTGTCCCACTGCAGAGAAAAATCCCAGTAGTTGGTAAACAAGGTTTGTTATTATAGGTGATTTTGCTATGGGAGTTTAAACAGATGAACTAGAACATCTTGGCATGAGCCCTCTCCTTGAAAATATTTGCATTACAAACATGATCCCATGAAATATGCCACATAGGTTACTTTATTTTGAACAATACTGAACTTGCTGGCAGTAACAACAGAAGGATATGCACTAGGTCTACTGATGCACAACAGCACTATTCAAATTTTTCTTGGCTTCCAAGCTCAGAGGAGTACCAACAATTTCAAAATACAAAGCCCCTGTGGTTTAAATCCTCTATAAGAAGATACTTCATTAAAAGTTGTGATATTTTAGATATAGCAAACACCACAATAATAACTAGCCCTTTTACTAGATGTAAAATATGTTTTACATCTTAAAACAAAATTTGATTTTACAGACTGACAGAGGCACATAGATTCATTAAGTCCTGATAAAGTATCTTATCCACTTGACCTTTACTGCTCTTTCATTTCTGGCTACACATAGTAACTGCTATGCCCAGGTATATTTCACAAACAGTATCTACATAGATCTCAAGAAAACGCCAAACACAAAGGTGGCTATTTCACTCTCTATGTGCAATGTGTTTTGAGGAACTGAAGGAAAGCCATATAGACCATATAATAATACTCCTAAACATCAATTTCCATGTTAAAAATAAGAAGCTGCAATTTTCGCCTCCTCCTGCTCTTGCTGTTAGGCTCAACAGACTAAAAATGGAAACTGGCATCATACAGGCACTTGAATGTAACTCCATATACTCTAAGCTTTAACAAAACAATGCAACAAAATAGTCAGTCTCTGATCTTTTCCTTTTTTTCTTTCCTCTGAGAAAGTGAGAGCTGAGACCTCGGCTTTGGTACAGCACAGCCTACTAGAAAATGTAATCCATATTCTCAAAGTCTTTGAGGAGTTAATCCCATAGATAAACTCGGGAGATGGCCGCCTATCTGTGGTGGTGTGAGCTGTCATAGCTCTAACAGTCCACCTCAGGCATCAAGGCAATGAAAGAAAATTGTAACTTTTATACGTGAATTCAGAAGTGTGCAGTCCTAGGCAGCACACAGCATGACTCCTCACTCTAAGCTATTCCTCCTTTGCCTCGAATCCCATGAATGCAACGCCAGAGTGGCCGCTCCAGCTGGCTGGAGGGAAAAATAATGGCAGAAACCCCAGTCTCGCATCTCCCTCTAGGTTAAGAGAACTTGTTCGGATCTCTCTATTCCTAATGAGTGGAGTTACTAATAAAGTTGTCAGAGACTCTCCTGCTACATTAACTCTGAGTGGTAAGTATTTAAAGTGTAATGCTATCAGACTTGCACATCTTGTCTGCCTCACTGAGCCATGCCAAACAGTGTTCCTAGGAGACACTCAGAAGGATACGGTATCTGACAACAAATCCAGGCTGCCTCCAGATAAGGCCAGAATTCTTATACTCTTGAAACATAATCTATCCACAAATGATTTTAATTATCTATATATCCACCTACCTTGTCTTTTCAAACTATGGAACTTGAATTGCTATTTCCTAAAGCCTAACCTGTTTGCACTGCTTGACCAGGCACTGACTTACCAGCAATTATACTATGTTTCATCTCATAGGGAGCTTATAGCATCTGCAATAGTGTACCTTCCATTCAAAGCTGATAATTTAACAAGCACTTCCTAGATCTTCACATAAGCAGCACTTTAAATATTTTATTAAGCTTTACAGTACAAAAATCCAGTGAATCATGCTAATACTTTACAAGACAACTCTATTTTTATTAAATAATTCAATTCACTTTTTAAAGCAAAGAATATTCTTTAATGTTTATTCAAAATAAATTTTTGTCTTTTTAACATATATTTCTATTAAAAAGTGCAGTTAATCTTAACATTTTAGGGGAAGATAATTCAGTATCTAACAAATCTAAACTATAGACCAGCATAAAAAAAAAAAATTATGTCATAAACTAATCTTTGGATGCAAAGACAGCTGAGAAGTCCCTTTATTTAACAAATTTCACTTAAGCTCCCGCCCTTAAAAGTTAAGACAGAAATATAGCACCAAAAACTTCAAAGATGTTGTCTCAGAAAACAGAAGCATACGAATAAAAGTAAAATAATTATGCTTTTAATTTAACTTTGTGCTCTCTGAGCACCAAGTGCTGGAATGCACCTGCTGACACACAGACACATTTCTTCCTCCTCAAGTTGGGGAGGAGGACTCACACCAAGTAAGATTTTCTCTCTGCTGCCATTTCTTCTGTGGAAAATAAAACTGAAGCACCCTCTAATAAATTCAGTAAATGGGAAAGCAGGAGGGAAAAAGAGTGATATAAACCCCCACAAGTTGGGCAGAAAGATTAAGTTAACTGAAAACTGTGTCTTTAGAGAAATGGAGATTATCCAAACATTCAAGGACAGTAAGGCTCAGAACATAAGCCCAAGTGCTTCTGATATAAGATAGCCAGGTGTCCAGCAACAGAAATCTGATTTAGAGTAACTTTCTTTATGAAAATATTTGTGACAAAAACTAGTTTAAACTCTAGTTTAGAAGACAATGGCTACTATGTATCAATGAATGCAATATTACATAAACACATCTGAAAGGCCCCAAACTGCAGACTGCCAGAAGTACAGATATTATCCAAATAAACTTTCAACAAGCAAAAAGGAGTATTCCACATTACTTTAAAATAGTTTGGTCTCAATTTGTATAGAATTATTGCATAGTTTTAACATTCCTAATATAATTTTTACATTAGATACACGACTTCTGTTCTTAGCTTATGCTGAGTTTGCTTCACCTTGCAAAAGATTCACTGCGATCTGTAGCTATGATTTCTTTGTTTTTAGGCATCATATACAGAGTGCTTTGTGTAAACTTGGAAAACATGTGAAAGAGCCTACCTTATAATTTCCAACAACTTTCTTGTAAGCATTTCAGTTCTGTATTAAAATATTTAATACAGCACAACCACACCAATAGAGTGCTGAATCCCATGGTAAATACATCACAATGTATTAAGAGACACACAGGACTCTTTTACAAAAGTTTGTACTAAATAAGAAAGTGTGAATAAGGCCTAGTAAAACTCTGTTGAACTTCTCTAAGTACATCAGAATAAACAACATATTTTACCACCTTGCCAGTGAAATTTAAGGGTAGCTACTGTTGTTTTATGCAACGTTATTATTTAGATGATGACTGCTGTCACAGAATAAAGGTCAATATCGCTAAGCCTTGTGCATATACAACAAAACACTGCCAACCTTAATTACTACAATACCACCAATCCAGAATAAAATTGCATTTAGAATATATGTGCTCAACTCTAAGTCCTTCCTTTTCTCCTAAATCTTTGAATCTTGCCTATTGTTGTATATTACCAGCACCTGAAGAATCTGGAGCTTGGTCGTGTTTCTGAACAGAGATTCCCCTGTGATAAGTAACAAATGTCATAGCGCCATTGCAGTACACGTTTTCTTGCAGTGCTGTCTCTCTCCTACACTGTCCTAAATGCAGTCAGGACCGTTCCATGATGGTGTTAATGATATGTGGCTGTTCAGATCATTACAGATCACTACTGAAAGGCCACTGAGGAAGAACAGTTGTAACACTCAGAAGATTGCACTATATAAGGCATTCAATGTCAGAAACTATCTCTGACCTGGACTTTTGAAGAAAGTATCTGTCTGAAAAACAGTGTAAGGGGTAGGATTCCTGCAAGCATATGCAGTACAATGCGAAAGCTAGTTCATTCCAAAAATTGAGGAGGAGGAGGAGAATTATTTGCTGAAGAACAGTTACATGGGCAAAATCTGTGTGTAACTGTAACTAAATAAGCAGAAAGAGGACTATCACAGTAGGGCAGACCACCAAGAACAATTCTTCTGTCTGAAAGTGGCCTGTACAAAGAGAGCAGATGAACGCTTTCCAGTCCACTTATTCACTAACAGTTCACTTTTTCTCTGAACAGTCCAAAACTCACGCTGTCACTGATGTTTGGTGGTGTTTTGTTCTGTAGGCTAAACATGATTCATGTCAAAATGTATTTTCTTCTATCAATTTCAATTTAAATTCAACTGATTGTTCCCTTGTTCTGGTATAATCAGTATGTACTGCTTGCCCCACAGTACATAAAGACAAAATCTTTACAATATTACTGTTAAATTAACATTATTTTTAGGGTAAAACATACAAAAGCATTCACAAGTAATCGCCTAAAGCAAAAAAAGGAAAAAAGCAAAATTTGATCTCTTTATGAATCAGGCAAAGGCAACTGTGGAGTTGAGGAAAGCTATTTTCAGATACCTGTTGTTTCAGTGCAGAATATATCAAAACTAACATCTGGAAGATGACAGAATAGGAAGTGACTAGAGGAGAGGTGGAAGAGGAAAGAAAAACTACCCCTAACATTTTTTGCATTTGCTTCTTTTTACTCTTAGGTATCAAAAGACACCCAAATATTTATGTATATCCATGACTCTACAAAATTACTTAAGTAAAAAGTCCACTAATCTGTTATTTGACTCATCTACTCTCCTTGCAATTTGAGAAAAACCCTAGACATATTAACAGTTACCAGCACAGGGGACCAGTGTTGGCTCAGCAGATCACTGTACTTTACTTGACTCTTCCAGCCAAGGCAAGCCCATTCTGTCTTCTGTAATCACAGGTTAAATACCTTATGAAACGAGCACACCAGTTTTTACATTGTGGAGCACAGGTCAATCTTCTCCCCAAAACCAACTCAAATATGCCAGTATCTAACCCTATTAAAAATTATCTATTTGCCTCTCAGGAACGTTGAATCTGTGGATATTATTATATGAATTAACACATCTGTAGGCAGGCCCAGGTAAATGGTCTTACCTGTTCTGCTATGGTACTCAATCCATTACCCTGGATTCACTCCAAAGCATGAAGTGGTAATGTCTACACCTTAGACATCTAGAATTAGGAACACACCAGCCATATTCTCCTAAGCCTCAAGAGGCAGGAAAAACTTCTGTCGAATCCACTTTGAGTGAATGCAAGTTAAGAGAAAAGTACATTTTAGTGAATTTATGTTTTGGCGACATATTTACCTCTCAGGACCAATACTGCAGGAGACATTACTTCTCTGCTTGAAATTTGATAGTATTCTTAATGACTTGTTTTTGACACTTAATATAATGCTAATAATGAATTTCTGGGAATAAAACCTGTAATTACTCTGTTTTATAATGAATACAGCTGTGACGACTGCTCACAGGAACCAAAAATAAAATCTCAGATTTTGTCCAAAAATGGTCCTGGTTCAAAATGCACCTATCTGGAGACAGCAGCAATCAGTAATTCTGCTTTTCAAAAGTGTAATGGCACCTTCTACAACAGTTCGGCAGCACCATGAGGCCAATGTAAGCAAGCACAACACAAGGGTAGCTGCAGCTTTACCTTTTTAATTTTCTGGTGGTTCAAAGGGGCATAGGAAAGTCAGACAGAACAGACTTCTGAGGTTTGGGAACTCTCATTCTCTGCCTCAAATCCGCCATTACTGACACATGCAGAGATAGCGTATGCCCATCTCTGTGTGAAGACTTAGCATCTTATTTGCCATTTTCATACAAAGAATTCAATTAATCTTACGAAAGAAACTCCAAGAGAGGATGGATATATCCAGCTGGAGCTATTTAAGTTGCTTCAACCTCTCTCATTTAAGTTTTTGTATTTATCTCTCCCTGACTTTCCTTAATGCAAACCAGATGGGTTTTTCCCTCCTGGGAATAGGTTATCATGCTTTTTGTTTGTTTACAAAAGCCCTACCAGATACATTAACTGTCAGAATTAGAAGAAAACCATTGACTGTGCAAAAAACAGTGGTCTGAGATTGCAATCAATTATCGCACTGCATCTACTGACTGGTGTGCTCACTCTCTCTGCTGACAGAGCCTATTCATGCCGGACTGAACTAGGTTCTCTGAGTGACACCGTGACCCTCACCTGCCACTTGACATTAGAGAGTTCTGCCTGGTTCACTAATGGATAGATCACATCAATAAATCTGATTCCTTGCACTGAGTTGAGGAAGCAGATGGAAAGAGAAGATTAATCTCTGCCGACTGTGCTATACGGAAGATGTAAAAGATAACAGAAATTACTGGCTAGGTCTCATATGAACTCAGGCTCACTGATGCATGAGATCAGCTTTCCCAGTAGGCTCCAGAAGGAATTGGATTTCTGTTTCTCCATGAGCACTTTATGCCTGTCTTCATCTTCTGTTAACATTCTTCTGAGATGAAACCTTGTAGCTGGTGGTGTTTGCCCTTAGCACAGGCTTATGACTGACTTCCACAGAACCATATGGCTGCATTTAACATAAATCCAAGCCAGCACAGAAACTACATTATGTTGTGAATTTGTCTCAGTTTATTTTCTGTGCAAAATTGCTATCAAAAAAATTGCTTAGGAAAAGATAAAAGTGAATTTCTGCTTCCTCAGAGCCAATATTAATACTACCATAATCCTAGAAAAAGCTCCAAGATCATATCAGATCACATTATTATCAAAGTTTGGGGGAAAGAAAGAAAGCGAGCTATTATCCATATGCAAAAACAGAGGAAACATTTGTGGGACCTGGAGATAAGCCTCTTCTAACAGCTTATTCAAATGTTTCAAAAAACACTTTACATATGGTAACACTTGCTTGAATTTGGGTGGGTTTACACTGAGGACCCGCTTTCTTTACAAACTGAAGAAAGCCATGAAAGAAAAAAAATACTACTAGGGCTGCAAGTGCCTTCCTCATTGCTTGTGTGTTCTTCCACATCTGGCTCCTGGCAGGTCACTGCTCCACTGCTGGCCACTGCTGGAGAAAGACTGGAGAAGCCAGGCACAGCAACCTGCAGCTTCAAACAGCAATCCAGACACTAGAGTGTCCCAGTCTGCTGTGAAAACCACCAGGACGTGGTGACTTGAAGGACTAGATACTGATAAAAGCCCCAGAGCTCCTCTCTTTAGGTGTGCAAGAGTAAATTTCTTCCCCTGCAATGCACCTACCTTCTTGACGGTGTAAGACAGAATATAGTGCTACAGCATGCAGAGGTCACCTGTAAACATCCTATTTGCTCCTCCAAATTCAGATTCTGGCTGCTAGCTCTTTCCTGAGGGAGAGGAGGAGTTCACTGCTATGATACGTAAATGCACATCTAGGATCAAAAGAACCAGTCTAATCAGGTGGCTCTGCTGAGCCTGCTCTTTCGTGCTCCTCTCTGCTATGTAGCAGTCTGCGAAGATGAGCAATGGAAACAAACAACATGAAGACACACCTTGCAGAAGTGAGCAGGAGGGCTGGATGCAAAGGATGACTTGTGCTGCTGAGTGAGTGAGTGAAGAAACCTGCCAAAATTTTAGTTACTCATGCTCTTCTTTGCAGGGTTGTCCCATCATCTACCATGCAGAAGACAGTGAAACTAGACTGATATATTGCTAAAGAAAATATCAAGTGACCCTGGTCTCCTTCCAGGCTTCCTCTGGATTTCTCAGAGGATTAGTACTTACGCAGACTTCCATCTAAGTTACAGTAAGTGACTTGGCTCTGGATATTGTTGCTGAAGGAGGCAGCAGCTGGAGTGAACCTGACAGCCTCTTAGTGCACTTTCCAATACTGACAGTGTTCACACTATTCCAGTTCTCCTCTCTCCAAAGGAAGAGAGAGTAGAGGAAAACATCTGAATTTTGCAGTGAAGGCTGAAAATGCTCAAGTGAGAGCAGTAAGAATTTATATTACAATTGCTTATCTTGTTCTCTGCTCTTCTGGAATCATATCCCTACCAAGACAGAGTGAGAAAGTTGTCTCTGAGATGAGGTATTCTAATCTTGGTCAGTTCCTGTCTTGAATATTGAAGTCATTAAGCTTTCCAGGGAGAAAATCAAAGCACAAAGGTAGGGCACAAGTAGTCCTCCAATCTCTTTTACTACCCTTCCTGCCTTCATAAAGCTGAAGGAGAACAATTACTCCAAATGTTTCAAAAGGCACATGGAAACAATTTCAAAAAGCAACTGTGGTTTAACAGAGGCTCAGAGCAGCACTATTTATGCAAAGATTAATTCAGGAGTTGGAACAAAGGTTCAAACTTTGCAGCTGAAAGACCTGACTAAACTACTGGGCATTTTAAAAGGAGATAAAACCAGAGGGAAATTGAAGAGTTGAAGTATTATTCTGCCAGTGACTGACAGGATCTGATTCTGCCTCGAGCTGCAAGCAGGCAGAAGTTTCCATCATAATGGATCTGTAACGTCCATAGATGTGGTTCTCTTGCCATTCAGAGTCCACGATAACCTGCGATGAACTCTGTACTGCTACTACTACACTACTGGCAGTCACTCAAACAGCCAGATTCGTGTCGCTACAGCACCATGACTGTCATAACCTCCGAGTTACAGACACTACAACCAACTTGGCAGCTATGCATGTACATGATGCAGCCAACGTTCCTGTTTTCAAGTTCTTATTGCTCCTTGGTGAACACTTGTACACTACACTTGCATATTCTCCCACCTGCAACATGCCAAGATTTGTAGACTTAAGAGACCACCATTCAGGGATTCAACAAGGCAAAGAATTGCACCCTGTGCCCAGAAGAGGGTGACACTTTATCTTTACTGGCATTAATTTTCACACATGCCTTTTTGGAGCTGGACTTCTCTTTGTGTAACCAACGTTATCAGAGATGCTGGATGCCAGCACTATACAGTCACACAGCTCTTTGCTTTGCCATAATGTTTGGTATTGTTTTCTCACCTGTTTGAATGCGACAGAAAGAATCTCCAGTATCTGTTAAAATTCCTTTCTGGTTGAACTTTAGCTGCACCCACTGGGATGGCAGGGTCGACTGCAGCCATGCAACCATAGAAAGATGTAAGTTTTTAACTTTGTAAATTTTGTGTGCTTAACGTTATGGTGTTGATGACATTTGATTATGAAGTGTTTTTTTTGTTTAACTTGTGATTTCTTTAAGCAAGTCTGAAGAAACTTCAGAGATTGCATCAAAAGGTTTATCAGCATACGCCATCACTAGTACAAAATCTTTGATTGTTTCTGGCTTCTGTCACTAGTAGAGCATACACCAGCAGGCAAGGCTTCTCATCGTCTTGAGTCTGTCCTGTAGGTGATGAGGTGCATGCTATCCAAATGGATTTCAAAAGTAAGAATAAGCAGTAAAGGACAATGAATAATCTTGATGTTCATCATAGATATTCAGTCTCTAGTCCTCTAGCATTTTATCTACCTTGCTTAACCAAGCACTTTCAGTTTCTCCTTCTGCACTAGGCCCCATCTACCATTTGCACACTAACTCCTACCCCTTTTTGTGCCCAGTCATTTCCACTTTTCTCCTCTCCACTCTGTATTCCTGGCTTCTTCCTTTCTTAAATTTAATTCACTATGACCTTATAACAATCTGGCATCTTTTAAACTCGGCTTTCCTGAACTTCTTTCTCAACAGATGACAAACATTCCCAGTCAACCTCCTCTTACTTAAATACAACAGGAAGTTGTCAAACCCCAAGCCTGCGAAAATATGACATTTTCAGAAAATGAGGAGATTCTACAGAAACAGAAAATGCTAGGAAGCCTTAGCTATAAGAAATCTAAATACAGTCATTTGCTGATAGTGAATCTTCCTTTTTTTCAGATTTTGACATAGACATAACTTGGGGAGAGGACTATCAGTTAAACAGACTTTTTACTTCAAACTAAGCTGATTTATCAACATGTATACTAACATATGTTTACATATTAGAGAAAAGAATAGTGGTACCAAGTAAAGCCAACAATACATACCATTAAAATACTTTGAGATCTCCAGCTGTCTTATGATAATTAATGCACTGTGCACAAATCTCTTGAAGCTATAAACAACTATTCTTTAGGTCTAGGCCTATGATTCACTAGAATTTCTTTGCAAAATGTCTATTATCATTATTAACACTAAAATTGTCGAACTCATTAGATTAATATTCTCTCTGTAAGTTCTACAAACTAAGAAATATTATATCATAATGAAACACACGCATGACATGAAAACAAAGAAACAAATATATAATGATTCTAGCTGTGACACAGTGTGTTAGTGAGGCTGATAAACTGAATCTTCTTGCTGATAGCATGTTGTAGTCTCAAATCTATTATGCTTTGGAACTGATGTATTATTATCTCTGGACAACTTTCACACCAGGAGATGATCCCTGTTAGCATAATCTTAAAAATGAAGAGATTACAAACAAGATAAATTTCATTGTATTGTTACCTGAATTAGTATGAACTGACAGGAATTTCATATAGCACAGTCCATTTGCCAAAATACTTGCATTTGGTGGTCCCATTACAAATATATAAAGCATAAACCAGGCATGGTTCTATTAACTCTACTTCAGCAATTACGCATCTGAATCAGGATTGTATGGTAATTGGTCTACAGGGAACAATAATATTTGGTTTTGTTCTTTTTTAATACAGTATGCTTACATTTTCACTTTACAAAAAATATATTAGGGTCTTCTGGTAAATATCTGCAGTATCTGAGTTTGCTGATAATGATTAACTAACTGAATTTAACATACCATCCTCTTCCTGCTGTTGATTCTAATTTGTGGCTAAGTAAATGTTTAAGAGTTTTTGGAACACAAAACAGATCAATGTACATTCTCAATACATTTTACAGATTAATTAGTTATTAATGGGCAGATGCAGATCTCATTTAATTAAATAGCACCTTATCCCTTTTATAACGTTAAGAGTTACAATTAGAAAAACTGAATTTGGACATAAAGCTCTGATTTTTACCATAGTATAAACAAAAACAGAAAAGGGAAATAAATTATTAATAAGTATTTTGCTAGAATTTAGCATACCGTGCAGATTAATAGGCTGGAACTTATTAGAAAAGCTATTGCTTTGTCAGGGTTTTCTTTTTCTTTTTTTTTTTTTTTCCTGTGTGTGTATCAGAAACCAAGTATACTGACTTGGCATAAGAATGCCAAGACATAGTTCAAATATAAGACAGCTATTAATGACAATGTTTAGTAGATACAGAACAGTTCTATAATATAAATTTAATTCAAACAAATTGAAATATTTGTTCATATGGAATACTCAATTTCCAGTTATATATTTATCAGCAGTTCTGATTTCAAACTAAAAAATATTACCGATTAGATATAGAATTCTTTTTAACTTCTTTGATTGGTCATTCCTTATGCTACATTAATATGTCATAATATTTCTAAAACAAACATTTGCTAAGTAGTAAATATATTACAAACTAAGGATCAGATCTGGCAAATGTGTAAGCATGCAAATAGTTTGCAACAGCTTGCAGAATCAGGCCATAGAGAATTAATAAAACCTCAATTGCACTCCTATTTTCTTAAGTGAAAGCAAACAAGATTTGGCAGTCAAAGTTTACCATTCTGTATTTACCATGAGGCAGTATGACACATTATTTAAAGTACAATTTAAAAAAAAATAAAATCAGACATAAAGATGAGAAAGTCTGTCCCAGATGTTTTTTTCTATTGTAACCAAATCTTCCCTAAAATCACGTTTTGTCTTCTGTGTCAACAGTTAGCACCATGCAAACACTTAGAGTCACATACCCATAACTGTTATCGTGATATGTTGGAGAAAACACATCCATCTCTATAAGGTTGTCATGACCATTTGCAAGGACTGCTTGATTTCCTAATTCTCTATACACAAAGATACAAAAAGATGAAATTAGAGTGGAAATTTCAAATTAAAGAATGGGATGACTCCACAAAAAGAATATATGAGTTCTGTTGCATAATTTTCTTTCTCCACAGATGTGCAAAACTGCAACTGCATTTTGAATGTGGGATTTATCTACCTTCCATGCTGTCCTCTGAACTACAGGCTGCATTGTAACTTGAAGACACGGTGTTACAAGGCTACCATCAGGTGGTCGCTACCCTTTGGTGATCCCTTATATTTATGTGCAAGTCCTTGAATAAGATCTCTGCCTGCTGCCTGTGGCAAGACAGGCTTAAGGACTGAACAGTGCATAGTGGGGGATGTTGTTTACTTGATGAGGCTGGACTAGAGATGAAGTAATAAAAGTGAACTGAGACCATTAAGAGGCAGTCTCTTGCTGGCTGTCTGGCACAGCCAGGCACCCAGAAAATACACAGAGGGCTGGCTACCAGAGTGAGCGGAGATCTCGCGTTCTGCAAATGCCACTGCTCAGCAGCAGGGGAGGGAAAGGAAGGAGGCTCTGGCTCTCTCAGGTAATGGTGAGAAAAGGAAGGGGGAGAAACAAAGCCAGGCACTATTATTTTGTTTAGAACTGTGTATTGCTTTTGTCCTGTCTAAAATAGGAGATTAGTTTTGGAAAAAAAATAAAGTGGGTCCATGCCTGCTTCAATGACTGCCTATCTTTGAAGAGAGGAATGATAAACTCAAGGAATACTGTGCACATACTGCTGAATTCTAGACTATCAGTGCTTGCCTAAGAGACCAAGGATGAAATACACAGCGTGTTCATGGTGACAGCAAAGGATTTTGGAGCAGCAAGGATGCCTGAGAGATCAAGCAAAAATCTAAAGTAAGACACTATTGGCACCAAGGGAAGCTTATAAGCATGTGGGCCTAGTGTGCTCGCATTCAAACACAGATGCTTGGCGAGCACCCGACTGCATGAAAATGTCAAAAGAAAACAGGACTTTTTTATTGAACTTTAGTCTTTGAAAACAATACTGGCTGTCTGACATAATGAATGTGCCTAACATGTGTGTTATACTGACCCCATAATTATGGCATGTCAATCTTTCAAAATTTATTCATGCTCTCAGCAATCTAAGCAGAGTCGAGTCCTGTTTCCTTCACTTGCAGAGCAGCAACGTGGCATGCCCACAATGACACACAGGGTCTTCAGAAAAGCAGGACTTGAACTCCACTCCCAGTTTCTGCCTTTATTTTGTACTGAGCCTTCTCAATATAAGTAACATGTCTAATCAAGTCCATGTGTGAAAACCTGGAAGACTCACAGAATAGGGCAATTTTGAATTTGATTAAACCAGGCACTGTTTTAGTGGGTGGAATGCATAAAAGAGCTGCTTTGAGCAGACTTTAACCTCGAGCAACACTGTGCTTTTGCAGACAATCAATCAGCCTCTGCAAAAATTGATTTAAGACTTCCCCGGAAACTATCAACACCCTTTCCACACCTTAATCAATACTGAAGGCGCTAGCTTCATTGGCAATCCACCCCAATAAAGACATATGGATACATTCATCACATTTGAGGAGTTCCTAAAATCTTCACATTCTAAAATGAAGTTTAGATCAAGCTTTCAGAATGGTTTTGAAGTAACACGTTCTAGGAATTGTTTTGTCTGTACTACTTCTGAGACATCCTAGTACTTCAATTAAATCCTTCAAAATGCTGAAATATTTTCCAGCCATCAAGTATTTCTTCAACCAGTTCCCTTTTTCTTCTTGGTAGAATTAGTAGATAAGCAACAATACAGTACTGTTCACACCCATTCTATCTTTAAGTATAAGTCAGAGGTAAGAGAAGGCTATCCAGTCACAGTACAGATAATGAAAAACATGTCACTTTCTTGGTTAGTTTCTAAAAAATAAATAAAAATAAAAAAATCACAGTCTATCATACAAAATACAGACATCTTTCAAAAAAATGACGTATTTTATACAGCAAATCAAGTAAGAAAAAGCAAAGACCTTCTTTGATTCAGTGACACAGATTGTGAATGAAGTTATATAATATTCTCAGAAATTTATTCCTTGACTGGAATATGTAAATTTCCTTTTTCTGACAAATTTATCTTAGACATTCAATGCCTGAGAAATGCACTAAGAGATACAGCTTACTTTTATTAACAAATGTTAAGAATTCTAATATACTTTTCCCCTGCACATCTCTGACACACATAATTGATTGTGCGCTGGAAAAATTCTGCACATTCAAATATTTAAGAGAAAGCATTTAAAGAAGTGATTTACTAAGTATTTTAAAATATCAGTAATTTAGAACCAACTAGAATGCAAAGCCATGAGAATGTAAATAATGATCGCTAAAGAATTCATTACTGAAACTGGTAGGCAAATAGAAACCTGAAGACCAATGATATTAAAAAACTACTACTGTTTAATTACTTAATCATAATTTATAATATTCAGACATCTGACATACAGTCATGCATTTGCACAATTTTGGCTGTCCAACCAGAAATTCAAAGAACAAAATGGAAATTTATTCAATGTAGTCCTGCTTATTTCTATCTTCAGAAGGTAGTACTGTTTATGGTGCTGGCTTATCCAGCAGATCTATGCTTCTACAGTTGAACCTAACCAGCAACAGGTTGGGGAAGTATCAAATAGCAAAGATCATTAAATGTCCAATGAAAAGGTACTGCCGTCTGCAGGAACTTTTTTCTTACTGTCTTGTGTTGTTTGTTTTTTTTAAATGAAGATTTTACTTAGCCCCAGTAAAGCAAAGACAATTTCTACCACTGATCAGTAACCTCATTGTCATTTACAGACAGCATCAATGATGAAAGCAGCACTCATGTAATCCAAGCTACAGTTTTAGGCCCTCATAAAATTTTAAGCAAAGTGTCTTTTTATAATTAAAAATCCATAAATTGGAATTTCTGTTGTATGTTATTGACCTGTCACCTCACAGTTCATCCATTTAACCAGTAACAAAAATGCTTTACACAGAAGTATTAACTCTACACAGAATCAAATTGCAGAATATTCTATTAAATATACAACTGAATCCAATATTGTGAAACATGTATTTAGAAGTCACCTCCATTACTACTGCAAGACGACAGGGACTAAAACCTCCCTCAGGCTTCGCAAATGCATACCTCTCACCTATATGTGCATACACAAAACCAGCTTATTCACTATCCAGCTATACATGACAGCAAGTTGTATGTCATTTTTATGCCACTCATCACCAATATGATCCTATAGAGAGAGAAAGAGAGCTATGCATATATGCTGACATTCACATTCTGTACCTCTAAATGGCTGTCATCTAAGTCAACTAAAAAAAAAAAAAAGAAGAGAGAAAAAAAGGGCTGACTATGAGCATAAGCTGAAATATTGCCAAAGATGAAATAAACTTTCCTTTGGGCTGAGGAAAAGATGAAGAAAGAGACCTATCACAAAGTTGTTAATGTAGTTGAAACTGAGCCAAAGAATCACACTCAGTAGGGAACCTTTACCAAAAAGGGAAAAATCAATGACAAATAAGATGGGTTCTTCACCTCCAGAGTTCCAACCAAGTGAGACGATTAGAGAAACTACAGTAGGGCTCTGTCAGTTTTTATGTGAAATTTTCACATTTCAGCTCATTCACAAGTGTTCAAAACTTGAACATTCAAATATCCTTAGCTTTTCATCAGGAACATTTAAAAGATGAAAAGACTCTACTTGGCAAAAAATATTTACTGCAGGTTGGAAGTGGTATTCTTATACAAGTCCTCTGGTCCTTTTTCTTTATAAACACAATAAAAACATGTATGGGATAGAAGCAAACATCAAAAAACCTTACCTGTCTACTGAAGATTAACCAGTGTCTGGAAAATGTTAAACATCTTATTTCCACTACAAATTCATTTGTACTATAGAAAAATTCTTTCTTAATGTACTAAATTGTCTGAGTATGATGATGAAATCCATTCAGTGGAAACCTATTCCACAGTGTCTGTGTCTCACAAGGAATACAAGAGGGTCCAAGAAAACTAAGAAAAGGAATAGCCATTCTCAATGGCCTGATAGAAGAGCTGCCTGAAACATCTATGGGGACAAAGCTACCTAACAGAGAATCTTAAGGGCACATATGTTTTAAATTAGTCAAAATCAGCTGCACTATCTTTACTTCACTACAAAGCATAGTTTAAAGGGATTCAAACAATGAACCGAAGGGATTTCATAAACATTTTCAAGAATTACTGTCAGCTTCAATAAAGTTATAAATGCTCAGTTTGATGACTAAATTGGACTATTATGACTTTCGTTAATAAAAATTAATGCTGATTGAGTGTTACATGAGTGTTAATTAATCACTGTAGGTAAATTCAGCTCTGTGCCAGTAAGTTCTATAGAACTTTTTTAATAGATCATTCTGCATCTAAAGAAGCTAGTGTCACCCTTTATATTAGCTGTCACTTTCCTAGAGTCAGTTATCAATTCTAGAGGACAAAAAAGAATGAGGATAAATTTATCATTATACCAGAAAGGAGTTCTTTTATCTCACCAAATCCTAGACACCTTTAATAAACACCTAGCCTTACATGGGTATTTCTTTAAAAGGGACCAACTACAAGAGTTAAGAAGTATGATCGAAAGTTCCTTGACATTCGATCTGTATGGCAGTATATATTTGACACATAACGTATCTGGCAAGCAAGGCAAGAAATTTCTTCAAACAGACAAAAGTTACAGATTACGAACAGGAAGGAAAACGCTTCTCTGGAAAAATTAATGTACTCTCTGAGTCCAATTACTCTGCAATAGGCGCTGTAAGGGAAAAAAGTGTCACTGTGGATTGTAGAGAGAGGACAGATTTTTTGAGTACTGAAAAGTTTCCAGTTTTGTTTGCTGAATGAGGGGAAGTATTAGCTGCTGATCATCTTTTATCAAGTCATCACATGTTTCCTTTAGAAGTGCCACAGTCTGTAGTAGTACCTAAGTAATTACCTGCTTTCCAGTGGTGCATTACTGCCAAGGACCCAGCTGTCCTGCAGCTGGACTGACTCAGGTGTGGTTTGCAGCTCGGCGGGCAAAGCAGCCGGCGGGGCCGGACTCTGATTCCTCCTATTTGTCAGTGAGTTTCTGTTAAGTGAGGTGATGGATGGGTGATGCTGTGCTGAATGTTGCTTGTGAGAAGGTGGTAAAGGCTGCAGGGTCGACTGGCCTGGGTTATTTGGAGGTTGCTCTAAGAAGAAAGAAAATTAAAGTTCGTTATACACCATCTTAGCATTTGCTACAACCAAAGCAGAATGAGAAATTCAATATAATCCTATCATCTAAAATATTTGCATATTATCCTATTAGCAGACATTCAGTGACATTCTCTAAGAGCAAGTTTACCCTTGATACATAAAGTTCTAATTAATATACAACAGATGGTAAAATTGCTTTTGGTTTTAATTTGTTTCAGGTTTTTTTTTTTAATCTGGTTTTATTAACACCTACAGAAAACAGCATCTGACATATCCCCTAATGTGCCTTTAGATTTCAGCTTTTTTTAACAAACCAACCCTGAAATTAAATGGGTAATTTCAGTAGAACACAAAGGTTTTCGAAATGCATATAATCCCTATAATTATTTAATGGAGTTTTTTAAGCTTTATTTAACTGCAATAAATTATTATAAGCTAGTTGCTAAACAGCAGTAGACTCCTCTAGTTTAGTGCATTTCAAATAAGGCAGATCTGCACTATGATCTGCTAATAGATGCTAAGTATTCTTTAGCAGAAGGTCACTCTGGGAAGCAGATGTTGCTTCATGGATATTTAACAGACTGAATCACATCTGATTACAACGTCAGAAGACTCATATACTTAATGACCGTCACATCCATTAGAACACACACAGAACAGATTTTCCAATTTCACACTATGCAATATAACTACAGTTTGGAGGAAGTCACAGGTAATCAGAGAGTCAGGCCATCAAAACAAAAGGAAATATTTTTTCACTTAACCAAATCACGTAACACCCATAAAGCTTAAAAACAAAACCTTGAAAAGCAAAACCCACAATCAAATACCTCCGTCAATGTTAGGTTTTAACAATCTGTTTTGTTAAATAAGTAGTAAGACAGTCATAAAGAGAAGACATCCCTTGCCATACAAAACAGTAAACATAAAATAAAAAAAAAAACCTCAAGACACTTCATTTATCATGGTTTAGCAATGACTGATGACACTTAAAAATGCATTTTTTTCCTAACAATATAGAATTTAAATTGCAATCTATTTCCTAAACTAATGTAGTAGAACATACTTAATAATGTAAATGTAAGTCTTAAGCAGAGTAGAAGATACAGGGCCTGCACTTTGCTCACAGTGTAAAATGCTTTCATGTAGTTTTTACATGTGCTGTTTGATCTTTATAGGCAATTCCCTGTTTGGAACTGGTTATAACTGCAAATTGTTACAAATCCAATAATAATATCTCAGTACAAAGAACGCAGAACAAGTATTTCTGTTGAAACAGATGTTTTCAGTAACTTACAGGTGTCTACTATAAAAATAACTTAGCACTAATTTCTCGTGTTGTGAGCATGAGAAAATTTGAGAAAGGTAAGGAGCAGATGTGCTAAGCTTAAACAGAAAATCCAGCCTTTGGAATAATTTCCTCTCCGAGAAACCCATTCTCCTTTCCAGTTACCTTAAGTGGTCAATATGACTTTTGTCACAAACAACAGCAATGCTGAATCTGTCATTAAAATGATGACAGCATTTACATGTTCAATACGGTTTTCAACACCAAATCTCTAACTCATTAATGAAAAATTACCTTCCAGGAAGAATATAACTGATCAGCTTTGTCTTTACCAACACCGACACATATGGTGCCACTGCCTGTAATTACAATCACTATCAAGGGCTTCAGGCCACATTTCAATCAGCCAGCTAAAGGAAAGTCAACTGACTAACACTAACAAACACTTTCTGCCCATGTCTACTTAAAATTTTACCTGCTTTAGATTACAAGCTATTTATCAGCTGCCGTAGAATTAACTGTGGCCCTGTATTTTGTAACACATAGGTATATCTGTATATATTAATATATATATGCACACACGTCTAAATATTCACACATACGCATGTGTAAATATTTATGTATAAATAATTAATTACATGACAGAAAAAAATTACAAGTTAAATTAAGTAATTTTCATTAATTTATTTTCAATCAGCTAAATTACTTAATCAAAATTGTCCTAAAAAACTGACTTTTTGTTATCCCCTTTTTTGACTCTCCTACCTGCCTCACCTTGTTGAACAGTGTTGCCATAATCAGTGCAACACCATCCTCCTCTGCGGCTCCTACCAGCTAAAGCATTATGCTGAAGTCCCTTTTCTTCATTCCTCTTCTCATTGAAAAACTCAGCTGAAAATCAGATTTTTAATCTTATCATTCTTAGTACTAAAGATCTTGCACCACCCTCTGCTAAAGACAAAGCAGAGGATAAAAGGATGTTTTCCTCTTGCACAAAGGAGGGTGTGAGTAAGGGGACTATGCCAGGCCTGCAGGATTGTCTCAGGTAGACGCCAGACCTTCCCACACACTCTATCAGTGAGGAAGAGGCTCTGTAAAGGATATTTCTGTAGTCTCCAAATAAATACATAGATCTAGAAAGTATATCAATAAAATGCTGGAGGAGTGAAAATGTTTTCCTCAGCCCAGAGGCCAGCTACTCAGGCCACTGTCTGGGATTTAGATTATTCCTCCAGAAAATTTACTATGAACCTACAAAGCCCTTCTGCTATATAATGTGTAAACACTACTGATACTGAAACTACAGAGTAACATATAAAACAAATTAAGAGTTGGAGGATGAGCTTGTAACCATAAGGCACAGGCTGGAAGAACACAGCAAGCACAGCTTCATAAAGATCAAATGCCCTCGAAGCCCACTGTCTCTATCCATAGGATGCTGTCGGGTGACATTTTCATTTGGCTGGGAATCTACAGCCTTCAGAGAATCAGAAATGCCTGAAAAATCTGGAATGATTTATTACTCTTCTAATTGTGCAAGAGCTTCAGGTAGAATTGAGCCTAACAAGATTAGATTTTCCATCAATCAATAGAGCTAAAATCTATATTCCTATATGGCTGTTCTGAATGAGATCACTAAGGACTGCTCTTTCGATCTTCTCTTCAACCTGCTAGATTTCCTGAATCCACAGTTCTTCTGATTGCCACACAATTTCTAACGGAAACTTCAATCTTGCACCACTGATTTGTGCAGAAGATATAACCATCACAACAGTCATGTTTTGAATGCTGTTCTTAAGCCGGAGCCAAATTCCCTTTTTTTACTCCTCTTTTAAGGAGTTAATAGCTACAGAACAGCCTTCAGCATTACTGCAACTTTCCCACAAAGCTATCAGTCTTATGTAGTAACTAAGCCTCTCGACATCCCTGTGACACTATGAAAACACTCTCATTGCACATGCAGGGACACTGAGGGGTGCCCGTTACACGACTCACACAGGTCTCCTGAGAAATCAGCATCACAGACAGAAAAGTACTGCTTTTTTCCTTTTCATAATTAAGGAACTGATGAAGACAGTGGGTGTTTCATGACACAGATACATACTTTGTGACGTCTGCAACACTGGAGACTACTCCCAGTGAAAATACTCCTTTATGTGCCACAACAACCAGTACCGAGACCCTGTATCTCTTCCTTCCTCTCCATCAGGCAGCTTCTTGGAAAATGGGAATCCTAGAGGGAAGCCGTTCTTCTCTTGGTTAATGCAAAGATCAGTGGTCCTGGGACTTGTCCAAGGCCCTCACAACAAAACACTTATTAGAAATTTCCTTCTTAGAGACTATCAGGAAGAAGAAAGAGTATTCAAATCTGATAAAGCGCAATGGAGTTGAAATACTTAAAAACTGTTGGAGAAAGCTACAGTTGCTTTGCTTTAAATTGGACTTTAAATGCTATTCTAATTGATTTAATCTAAACGGGAATGTCTGGTTTACACTAAAAATAAGCAGGTATGGGTACAGGTGGGCTTACATCTAAAAATGGTAAGTTTTAATTAAAACTTTCTTGTTCAGTCTAGACCTTAATGACTGTAGAGCAACCCCATCCATCTTAAGGAGAAGATTTCTGCAGCAAGAAGCAAATGTAAATTGGTTCAGCAACGAGCCTGTACATTCGAGTTGTTCAGGTGCAACAAAAAGAGCCCCACATTTTTGAGGCATTTGCTGCACAAGTCAGCATCAGATAATTATGCATGCAAACATATGTACAGAAATCAGAAAAGTCACAAGAAATCGGGTAGAAAGCTGTCTTACTAGAGTTATATGAATTTTTCAAAACATATTTAAATTGTTATTTACCCTAGGGAACCACAGTGAAGCAAAGCTGCCATTTCAATGGCAAAGGTAAATTATATGCACTCTGTAGCCTTTCACAAAACCTTTTCCTCTTTTTCAAAAAGTAATTTACATTTAATTAATTTTATCGTTTAATTGTTACAGAATTTGAACAGCATATGAAAGAATACAGAAAAATGTATATGGAAAGTAAAAAGTAAGGAGAGAGAGAGAGAGAGACATTTATGGTAACTACTGCCATTTTGGGAAGGGAGCTAATTCAGAAAGAGAAAAGTAGACCAAGTATCCATGAAAAAATGTAATTTGTTGCACATTTTGTGTGATAGCCTTTCTGTAACAGACAGATCACTGAGACCTGTCAACTAGCTTCTCATCTAGGAAAAAGAGATGATTTCCATTTGATAAGGATTAGGCTTTTTAATAGTGTATAATTAATGTTAACTTTGAGTTTCCATGACAAACACAAAAGTGAAGACTTCCATTAAGATATAAACACTCCAAATGTGAACATAATGTAATTCAATATCTATGTTTGCAAGAGCCGTAACTCTTTCTAGTCAGGTTGCTCCTCTTTTCCTCTCTCTTTTAAAGAATCTCTGCCATGGTAAAGCAAGTACCCACAACATATGCCAGGAGAACGCAGCTGGAGTAGACTGAAGGCTTTAGAGAACTGGTAACAAAAAGGATAACCTTTCATTTCCAGGTCACTGGTCCCTGGTCTGCCAGCCCTCGACTGCTAGCAGTCAGAAGTAATTTCTGTAAGCACTGTTTTGATTTCCTCAAAAAAACACTTTGATGGACTTGAAATTTTACCTAATTGACATATGGACATATCTCCAAAAGCATCATAAGCAGAAGAGGGATTTACCTTGGAAGTTCCTGCAAATTGAAGAGAGTGGGTGTCATGGCTTAATTATTCCTAGAGCTCCAAAAGGAACTCTTTTTTTGAAGTCCCTGCTTATGGAGGAGTAAGACAGGCTACCAGCACCGCTGTGGCCAGGGCTTCAGGGATTCTGCAGGCAAGTAAAACCAGTCACTCCAAGTCTCTGGTCTGGGAGCACCTTTCATGAGAAGCTGGGTTTAATTAATGAAAACAAAAAGAAGGTTAAGGGTTTAGAGAAAAATTGTGTCTTTACGCGTTCATCTGTAGTTAGGCAGATTTGTCTTTTGAAGGCTTGGGGAAGGCTTTGTCTTTTACAGGCCTGAGCATGAATGGCTGGAAAGCTGCCAGGCAGAAAAGGACCTGGGGGTGTTGGTGGACAGCAGGATGACCATGAGCCAGCACTGTGCCCTTGCGGCCAAGGAGGCCAATGGTATCCTGGGGTGTATCAGAAGGGGGGTGGTTAGTAGGTGGAGAGAGGTTCTCCTTCCCCTCTACTCTGCCCTGGTGAGACCACATTTGAAATATTGTGTCCAGTTCTGGGCCCCTCAGTTCAAGAAGGACAGGGAATTGCTTGAAGGAGTCCAGCGCAGAGCCACAAAGATGATTGAGGGAGTGCAGCATCTCCCTTATGAGGAGTGGCTGAGGGAGCTGGGTCTCTTCAGCTTGGAGAAGAGGAGACTGAGGGGTGACCTCATTAATGTTTATAAATTTGTAAAGGGTGAGTGTCAGGAGGAAGGAGCCAGGCTGTTCTCTCTGAAGTCCAATGACAGGACAAGGAGAAATGGGAGCAAGCTGGAGCATAGGAGGTTCAACCTGAACATAAGGAAAAACTTTTTCACTGTGAGGGTGACAGAGCACTGGACCAGGCTGCCCAGAGAGGTTGCAGAGTCTCCTTCTCTGGAGACATTAAAAGCCCACCTAGACATGTTCCTGTGTGACCTGGTCTAGGTGATCCTGCTCTGGCAGGGGGGTTGGAGACGATCTTTCGAGGTGCCTTCCAACTCCTAATATTCTGTGATTGTGTGAAGAAACCACTGCTTAAGGTCACTGTTTCCACCAAGGTGCGCAAGACTCAAAGTTTCCCTTCTGATCATTTACTACAAGCTATAGTGGCAACCCAAGACAACTTGCTGTATGTGCTTATTTTGTGGTTAATCCCTAGTATTTTTTTAATCTTGTCCATTCCAAATCAGCCCTGCCCTGCCAACTGCTTTAAGGATCCAAACCACATGCTCAGTTCAAGGAATCACAGAATCACAGAATCATTAAGGTTAAAAGAGACCTTTAAGATCATCAAGTTCAACCATCAATGTAACACCACCATGTCCACGAGTGCCAAATTCACAGGCTTCTTGAGCACCTCCAGGGATGGTGACTCCACAACCTCTGTGGGCAGCCTGTTCCAATGCTTGACCACTCTTTCAGTAAAGAAATTTTTCCTAAGATCCAATCTAAACCTCCCCTTGCACAACTTGAAGCCATTTCCTCTTGTCCTGTCACTAGTTACATGGAAGAAGAGACCAACACTCACCTCTCTACAACCTCCTTTCAGGTAGTTGCAGAGAGCAATACAGTCTCCCCTCAGTCTTCTCTACTCTAAACTAAACAACCCCAGTTCCCTCACCTGCTCCTCCTAAGACTCCAGACCCCTCACCAGCTTCATTGCCCTTCTCTGGACATGCTCCAGTGCCTCAATGTCCATTTTGTAAAGTGAGGGGCCCAAAGCTGAACACAGTATTCGAGGTGCGGCCTCACCAGTGCGGAGCACAGTCACTTCCCTTCTCCTGCTGGCCACACTATTTCTGATACAAGCCAGGATGCTGTTGGCCTTCTTGGCCACCTGGGCACACTGCTGGCTCCTGTTCAGTTGGCTGTTGACCAGTACCCCCAGGTCCTTTTCGGCCTGGCAGAATGAGGTGACGCAGTGCCTACCACCATAGGAGAGCCCTTTCACTCTGCTTTGTTGTCAGCCTGCACTATGCTTTTCTGCTTGCTTTACAATTAATGGACATACAGATGGAAACAGAATTAACCTGCAGCCACTGCTGCTGACTTCCTCTTGAAGCACTTTGTGCTTCTGTGCTAGCTATGAGGTGACAAGAATGTGGAGAAGTGACAAGGACACTTTGATCAAGATACACATCTTGTGTGTGTGTGTGTGTATACTATTATAATATAAAATGGGAAAAAGACATACAAGTAGCTTGATCAAAGTGGGCCAATGTTTGTCTCCTCATCAGTACACTGCCTGTAGGGTCTGACAACCTGTCAAGCTACCCGGGAGTGAGAAACTACCAGTGAATTTAACTGCAGGATACGCTCTGAAAGATTGCATTGCCTTGCTTATGCATCCTAAGTTTGGAAGGAATTATAAAGAAAACCTAAGTTTTGTTATTCACATTACACATTTTTCATTACATCTCAACATCGTTTTACTTTTCAAAGAGAAATAAAGAATTCTGCTGTGAAAGCGAAGAAAGACTTATTTCATTGTGGAGAAACTCAAAAGGTTCTCATGGTGCACACGCGGTAAGTGTCTGAATAAAATCTACCAGAATACAAGAGGAGACAAGCAGCTGGGGCTCCCTGGAGAGAAGTAGGACAGCCCCTAACGTGTAATGCTGGTGTTTTAAACCACAAAGCACATGTTGATAATTTCCTATACCCTTTAACATGAGGAAGCTGTTCTGTGTCTTCCGGAGTATATTTAAGTGGTAAAGAAACGAGTCATGCACAAAAAATGCAATCTTTATGAATTAAGGAAAAATATTTTTACCAATGTCTTCCAGTTGTGTCTTTCAAATGTGTTATCTACAGAAGTGTTACTTCAGGTTAAAGGTATATTTGCAACTTTGCCTTTCTACTTCGCATCCTCTTAGCAAAGCACTTCCCCTCAAGAACTTCATACAGATAATATCTGTGCATGCTCAGCTCTGTTTTACAATTCAGTTCTCAATAATGTTTTAGAAATCGAACTGCAGCAAGCAGAAACCATCAGTTACTAACGATCTTTTCACAAAAACTTTGCAAAGTATATGAACTGAACTTCATACTTGAAAGGCAGACTTTTTTTTGTCTCGGGTATTTTTAGAATAAACAAGCTAAAAAGCTAGATACCCTATATGATGTGTGACCCTGTGAAGATAGATAACTTTCTATTTTATGACATTTACTGTGAAAAACTGATTAAGATAGATGTATCTAGTTTGTAATTCTTCAATGTCATGTTGTCATAGTTCCCATCAGCAAGATGCTTTAAAGGCTTTCGATTAATTTTGCATGCCAAAACTGAAATTACATCCTTTGTCGTTTAGTTCTTAATGGTGCAAGTGATATCTATCAAGTAGTGTTTTATGAAGCATGAGTGATTTTTATTACAGGCTGTTTTCACAAATCTTCTTCAGGTTTCATAAAGACTTCATGCTTCACAACAAATATGCCCTGCATTTAAAATCATACCAATTCTCAAATGCAAAATAAAACTTGGATTTTTCAGTGAGGTTTATCAATAGAACAAAAGCTCTTCCTTAGTTTAAATCTGTATATAATAATTAGCAATATATTAGCAATATATTAATATATAATTAGCAATGCAAAAATATTACTGTAAGCCCCTCAACTCTGCATGAGGACTATATAGTAAAAAAACTTCAAACAACAACAAATGTAATCATGTATTATTTTCAAAAGAAACAGGTTACGTTTGCCAAATGTTATAAATGCCTTAATTTTTAAAATGGAGGTAACACACAGATAAATCAGAAGATGCAACATTTCCCCATAATCCAAGCACAACAGAGACTTTCATTTGCAGAATCAATCTTTGTAAAACAAGATGCATATAATTAAAATTTCTTCAATTTACTGGAAACCAGATAGGGGTGGCAGAATCTTAGGGTTGGTTGGTATTGGTCAACCTGTCATTTAAACAAAATTGTGCAAAGTCAGTAAAACTAAATTCATAGAGAATACATGAACAGAACATATTTTTCAACTATTTTTTTTTTGTCCAAAGACATAAAGAGCTTTCTCTTGATACCTAACAGAGTAAGGCAAATACACCGCGGGAAGAAATACTGCCCATTGAGAAGAAAGCGGGCGTTTCTTCCACAGATAGAGCTGAAAGGAAAAATCAGAGGATTTACTTCTGAAAGGTTTATTAAATGTTGTTTCCACTCTCTGTTGTTCACTGTGGGAACTGAACCAGCTCACTTTTAAAACATTTTTTCCATTAGCTGGCATTGATTCTCAAAGCATTCCAACATATCCACCTCTAGCTTGCAACCGCTCAATTAACCCCTTCAATACATATGGAACAGGCGGTCAATATTATGGCAGGCAAAATCCGCTAAATTTAAATACCATATAATGATACATGTCTTCTTGTCCATGGTACCACATAAGAGATCAGCTAATGTAAGGTAGTTACAAAAGCATCTGGGGTGAAAGAGCTAAGACTGGGAGGAGAAATTCACGTGCATAAAAGAAAATCGATGATGACGCTGTCATCCACAAGGCAGACTATTTAAGTTACAAAGTAAACTGAAACTTTGCAGGTTTTCAACTGAGTTGAGCATGACTTAATCACCTTATGAAAGCTGGAACAGAGATAAATATTTCAGCTTCTGTGAAAAAAGCTATAGTGGAACCAGTTCAGCAAACAACCTTCCTAATAGTGTCCTCTCTATCCCCAGAGGGATTTAAGAAGAAAGATGAAAAATGAAAAGTACAGAAACATTGCTAAAGTAAATTGAAATTTAACCTGCTGGTGTAATATACTTATGATCTTGCTTTACAAGAAAAAGAAACAAAAAAGGTAACATGATGGCAACTATGCGCACAGAATGAACAAGAAGCAACAGTGTACTTACAACTCTGCTGTCACATTACAAGAACACCATTTCCTTCCAACTCAGGCTAACCCGCACAGTAGTTAGCAGAGATACTAAGAGACATTATTTCTAGTCTCTTTTTAAGGATCTGAGGTCCGTGAAACCAAACAAAACCCTCCAATGGTAAAATGTCATTGACTTATTTCAAATAATTTACCTGGAGATCAAACTGGGAAAAGATGCTATCACATGATGAGAAATGACAAAAGCTTGCTCACTTGACACACAAAAATGACATTCAGCTTACATTATGCAGAGTGAACTTCCTCACAGTCCAGCTGCAAGACTCTATAGGGGGGGGAAAACTCAGCTTTCCAAAATGCTAACAGGGCCAGGAAATAATCTGAAAAATCTTTGAGTACATAGCCAAAACCTGCCGTAAAACACAGGTAAAACGATGTGGAGCATTCCATTTGCAGCACTTTATGTTTATACCAAATACAGATAGCCACCTAATTTTGACTGCAAAAAATGTGATTTATAAATAAATGTTATAAAAAAAAGCAGCACTATTCTTCAGACGTAAACTGAGTAAGTTCTATAATCCTGATTCAGGCAAAATGACAGTGTGTTAATATATGCACTCATTTCATAACACAAGTTTAACTGGAGTGTGGTATGGATTGCAAAGTCTGATGTACGACTTCTTAATAGATTTCCTAGCATTTTCAAGTGTTAGATAATTTTGGTTCCTATCCAAAATAATTAATCCAAAATGAGCTACAACTGTATGTTTTTCTTTGTCTTCTGAAGTTATTTTATAGCACTTGCAAGAAAAACAATTTGCCAAAGCTATTTACTTCAAAAGCACAGTTGCTACTGTACATGTTATAAAATGCCCAAACTTTCAAGACCTTTAACCTGAAAAAATACACTTACAAGTCATGATTACACAGTGCTTACAGCTGACACAACCAGTGCTGCAAAAAAACTTCCTTTCTTCCCAATAAATAAAATAGCACCCAAAGGCTCTTTTACTACTTACTAAACTTGACTTTCACTGACATATGGCTGACATTCATGAAGAAGTAGCAAACCATGAGATTTCCTCAGTTCCAAGAGCCGGGGGAAAAATTCTTCACTAATTAAGTCAACTGAATTTTTGTCATGGACTTGCTAAGGTTAATGACGCTTCTTGAACATTCTGTAAATTTACAAAACCAAAACTAGTTTGAAAGGCCCCCAAATGAGTTCATTATGAGCGATGAAATTCTTGACCAATTTCTACATGCTCAGCCTAGCCTGGGAGCACAGGGCCACACTAATAAAATCTGTGAAAGATAAGCTAGGAATGGGAAAACACGATATAAAAGTTCTAAGCACAAATAGGTGAGTTTGTTTGATCAGATTTGAAAGAACTCAGATAAGAGGGATTCATGTTTTGCTTTGGAGGAAATGAAAGAGGAACAGGGGCAGTGAGATGAAAAGAAAACCATTGGGGAAAAAATGGTAGAATTGCACAGAAAAGAGGTTGAACGAATAATACACAGAGGAGACGCAGTTCAGGAGACAGAACAGCTAAGAGAAAAATTCTAAGAAAAATGAGAAAGCATTCACAATTTTATTAGAAACCCATAATAACCAAACTTTTATGCAAAACATAGAAGTGACATGCTTATTCTACAGCCTTGACTTTTAAAAAAGGAGTTTAATCCTGGCCTCTAGAGTTAAAGGTAAAAATTCTTACAGCAAGAAAGAAATAAAGCAGTAGGTAATCAGACGAATTTTTGTCTCTCAATCACTTAGTTGATCTATCTGTTATCAAGTAAAAGGAATATGCAGATCATGAAAGACGGGGAAAGAATAGGGAACCAAGCTTCCAAAATAGCTTTTAAATACTTTCTTCTCCTATGTCAGGAAAGAGAAACACATAAGAATGGGAGGCCTCCACAAGAGCAAACTGAGGAACTATTGTTCTCTAATGACTTCAAATAAGCTTTTTAGACTTATATGTGAATTAGAAGTTGCTTTTCCTCCTTAGGTTTAAAAAAACCCCAATCCATCTTCTTTATTTTAGTAAGGTGTTACTCTATTCTAATGACAATCAAGTCTAGTTAGGTATCAATCGAAAGAAGAAATCCATTGCAGAAGACTTCTTAAAAGATGTTCTAGGTTTCCAGTACAGCTGCTTCCCTTTGCAGAAGGAAGACAGAGCCATTAACCCTCAAATCAAACACAGACTTTGAATTGCTAAGAATTTTAAGAAAAACTACCTCTCTGTCTGATGGTCTCAGTTCATGTAACATCAGCAAAACTCTCCCATATCTAGCACAGCATTTGAAGTAAATCTATGATAATTTCAGAGCTATCAGTGGACACGAAGAATGATTTAATTAGAGATTTATATGTATTCGCTATTTATTCTGCAAATGCTGTGAAGGAGAGCAATATGCTGAGCAGCTTAAACAGACTGTACCATAATTAACAACAATTATACCCAATAATAAACAAAAAGGGGGGAATTCCAGAAATACTTTAAAAATGTATAAAGCAGCAAATTGTGAAAATCAGTCTTTCTTACATTGAAATTCCACAGATATTTTCATAAATGACTGTAGGCTTTGCCTTTTCATGTACGTATTTTCATTATGTCCTAGTTGTGTTGCTGCTCCAAAGCTGTTTCCAACAGGTGATCTTTCACACCAGTTTCTACGTAAACTTTACAGTTTCTCAGGTGAACCAAGCTTCTTAAAAAACCATGGCTGATTCATGTCGTACTAAGCTCTTCCTTTTAATAATGCTGCTGTAGTTCTAAGACAGACACTGACAGAACAGATAAAAGGTAGAGAAATCACAGCTCACAACCACACCCCTTGATTTAAGTAGCCAATCAGACAGTATACACGTAAAGACTGAAAAAGAGCAGAGCTAAAATAAATGTTCTTGAAACAAGGGCAAAAAGACACAAATACACACAAAGTAAATTGCCACCATGGTGCAGTGAAAAGTCATGAAATCTCCCATATATTGTTAGTAAATGCAAGTTGAATTCCATGACGCTCTTGCCTTCCAGGCAATTGCAGCAGCAAAAGAGACGTTGCTGCTTCTTCTGCAGTAAGCAAAGGCTAAACAAAATGATTCACTACAATTCTATGTCCTTCTGGCAGAATTACAAATTCTGCACATTATTTAGTTCTTGAAAAAAGATTGATCTGAAACCTCCTAATAATAATCGAATTTCTACATAAACAGAATTTGAGTTTCAAATGATTTAATGTGCAGAAAGTGTGTAAACTCCCTTTATACCTAACAGCTGTCATTTTACCAGTAACAAATCTGGCAAAAGCATTTCTTGGTATGCTGAGAGCGCACTTACAAAGACAGCTTGCTCACCATGTCACACTGCTGATTTATAAAGCAAGCTATGTCCCAGTCAAGAGGGACAAGATCTTACACAGAGAGCCAGAGGAGATCCGAATTACTGATGTCCCTGGAAGCCTGCTGCCTTCTACTTGTAGGAAAACACCCCTCTATTTGTAGCATAATCACACCCCTTCCTCCTGAACACATTTCCCTGGTCCATCTTCTGGTTAAACTCTCATATGTGAAAATGCTTTTCTTTTTGTATTCTACTGTAACCCCAATGTTGGTGACAAGTAACCCGTATGTGGGGGCGGTACGTGATTGCGAGGGAAACAGATGGTCTCAGGTTGAGAAGTTTGATATTTAGCAGGCTTTTATAACTACTACTGGGGGCTCAAAACAAACATTTCAGGAGGGAGAATCATCTCGTGGTAAGACCACACAGAGTAAGTCAGGAAACCCCTGGCATAGCCAGTGGTTTACAGAGTGATCACAAGCAAGTGATCTAGCCGCCAAAATGCGTTATCAATACCTGCGAAGGTACAGGGGGCTACAGGAATCAATTATGGGCCCAACAGCTCCTCACGGTTCTGGATATGAAAGACATTCTATGGGTGAAACGTGAACAGATTTGGCAGAGCTGAGTAAAGACCCTCTGTCCTCAGACTGAGTTTATGATGAAGAGCACACAGACCAGCGAGTTTGCATGGGAGGAAGAATGTTACACTTCGTGATCTGCTGAGGGGCGACCCTACACAACTGCCAAAGTGAGGAACCGGAAGTGATATTCAGAATATCAATTTTTTCTGATATGGGTCAAGTTTCCAGCACTTTCTCACAGTGAGCCTGTGGGTGGGGAAGTGCATGCAACCCATCCCACCTGCTCCCTGTAGCCCATTTTCCCTGGCTGCGTACAGGTGTAAGCGTGAAAATTTCCTGCTCGCATCCTTCCTCAAGGTGCAAGGTTTCACAGGTTACATGTGGCGTTACAGGAGAATGTTCTGTTTTCCGCAAAAATAGCTATTGTGTCGCTTTATAGTCTCAGGTGAATTCAACCTATTAGAGATTCACACTTTGGAAATACACATCTAAAGAAAACAAATACAAACAAACAGTGAAGACTTTGAGGTACATTAGCTGCAAAAATTACCACAGAAGCAAATGCTTTTAGAAGCCACAAACACCAACAGTTAGTTGCATTTCTGAAAGCTGAAAGTCTAAATAGCTGTCAGCAACTCCACTAGTAAGTGTAAGGTATTTACAACAGCAAGCAGACAGATTATCAAGATAACAGAAGCACTGATTAATTGTGCAGCCTAAACTGGCAATAAAAACAGTGGAAAGCCCTGTATGTGTGAATACTTATTTTTAAATAGGTATGTTTTGTTTCCAAGTTTTCCTCTTTTAGTTGTTACTATTTAATGGTAATCATCGAATCAAACTGCTCTTCTAATTTTTTAAAACAAAAACCTGACTTTGGAGATAGCCTCAAAAGACCTTGCAAATTTCTAAATACCAGTGAGATACTTAACAGAGGCTAAGAGCTATCTGAGAGTTTGCTGCAACAGTTACAAAAGAAGATGCTCCCATCACAATATTCTTCCATAACAGCATGAACTTCAAGCCTAGATTCTAAAATACTTTATATATCTCAGTAAAGTTTGCGTGAAGACCTCTAATAAATTTGGATACGTAGGGACTTCTTTGTGGCATGTTACATGTATTATATGCTCTTCTTGAAAGACAATTGGAAAAGAAGAATTTTCACATTTGGCTGTTTAAATTCAGAACCTTTTCCAATTGTACAGGACTTCTTGAAAAGGAAAGAAATAATTTATCTTCAAAACACCTACCCAGCTACCAGCTAGACCTCAACATGCTGGAAGTCTAGGCACAAAAAGAAACTTAGGCCCTCATCCCATGAAAGACAACAGATATACTTGTTCTGGAACGCAGTTGGCTGTGGTTGCCTGCACGCAAGAAGTCAACCCTTGGCCGACAGACAGCTGCACAGATGAGGATGTCCTGGTTTTGACTGGCTTTGACTATAACCAGGGGAATGAGTGAAACTGGTAGGAAAGTATATAAAAGTGAGGTACTTGCAATGCTCCTGGGCTCCATGCTTCATTCAAGCTTAGAGATTTGACATAAATCTTCACTGTTTCTTTCCAGTAGGATCCTTGTAAATTTTTAAGGAAATGCCAGTTGATTGTTTTTTATCTCGTCTCCAAAACATGAAGTTACAGAAAAACATCACATCTGTCAGAGGCATGATTCTTGTGTTAAGACTGTTTATATTCAATCCTCACCCAAATGTAGGCTGTGGGGGCACTACTCAATGTTCCTCATGTTGTGAGAATACACATTAAAATTATTTGCTTGGGCCGTCAAAATAAATGACTCACGTACTGAAGTGAGAGATGACGATAACCTTTCCCTGAGAAACCCCCGGAAATAAATTTGACTGATGTGCTACTGCTGATGCCAGCGTGACTTTCTGTAGCAGTAACATGTATGGCTGATCTCAAGTCAGTTTTCACAGTCCCAGCTGGTCAACTCGAGATGTTTGTGTGCAACAGGATGTGTGAACCCACCTACATGATAAACTCTCCAGATATTCCGAGTTGCATTTGTACTTGACACAGATCTTTGCTGAACATAGGCAAAGACGGTAGATGCACTCCCCCTAGAGTCAGTGCTCAGGTGTTTAATGGCCAGGTCTTCCGCTACTACCAGTAGTCTCAACGAGCTTTTTAATAGCTTCCTCCCCCGATAAACCCAGAGGAACTCTGGTTATTGGTACATATGCCATAAAAGCCAGCCCCAGTTGGTGGGGGCTTCTAGATCATAAAAAGTTTTACTGAACAGAAAGATGCATTTTGAGTCTTCTTTCGATCTGTCCACAGAGAAGAGGGAATAGCAGACTGGTTTCCATGTGGATGGGTTTCTCCCCACTTACAGAAAGTCTCCTCAGTGTCTATCAGTTAGCTGTTTGAGACCATTTCATTGAGGACTGAGCTTAACCATATACATCATTCGTGTATTATATTTACTTATTTCTTTTGGTGGGAATGGGGAAACATGCACACACAAAAATCATTACCGAGTACATAAAAACTTATTTGAAACCAAATGTCAAGAAAACATATTCAGGAAAGCTACTGGGTTCCGTCTCACTGCTATGACAGTATGAAGGTCCCTCTTGACACATGATTTCTTTTGCCCTTACGTAGTAACAAACCAAGGAGCATGTGGCTCTAAGACAGGGATCTACTCTTCCAGAATAAAAGAATAATTCATGTTGTCTTTCATATTTGCAGCACTGTTACAACTCTTGGAATATGAATACTTTGCACTACACTATAGGTATCTGTGCATATGTATACAAAAATATGATTAATAAAAATATTTTAAATATGCCAGAAGAAGTACATTTTAATATTACTTCACAAAAATCTATCAGACTTGTGACATGTCCTTGCTGTTTACTAGAACTCAAGTGAGAAGTTACTGTGTCTGGTGTTGCCTGTGATAATTAACATCTCCCTAGGGATAAGGGTGCTAAGCTTTCTTCAAGCCCCTTATTCTTGGCACCAAAACTGAGCAATTACAGCTATGTCTCACACTTTGTCTTTTAAGGACATGGCATGTTTATTACTTGCAAGAGGAAAATGACTCCTGCGATGATGTTTTAAAATCACCGGGTTCAGGCAAAAACCAAAGCCCTGGCTATAAATGACAAACTTAAATTTGTGTACAGCTCCTATCTCCATGGCATGTAAGGACAAAAGCCCCAGGCAGAAAAGTACTCTTTTCTTGCTCTCTCACTTAGGACAGAGGTACTATGGAAATTTAAATCAACAGTTTGGAAAAGTTTCCACAAACATTTTGCTTCTGTACTAAGAACTACAGGGTATTGACCCAGAAGTTATTATTTAAAATTCAATTGCAGGTGCAACAATAAGCTGCAATCTTCAGAACTACAAAAGCAGCTAATGAGAGCCTGTGTTAGACTTGTAACTTGTAAAATCATAGGCTTAGTCCTGCATTACACGTGCCTAATGTGTAACTGCAAAATTCACAGCAGCTTGAAAAAGATCTCAAAACATTAAGAACAAAACCAAAACTTCAACGACCAACTATGTGCATAAGCGTAATTAGGAAATTGGTCTTCAGCTGCAAAATGAAAATCTAACACTGAATGCATAAAGCTGTCCAGTAAAATATATTCATTGCATCAAATGAAAGGTATGATAGTTACAAGTACTTTCCATAAATCTGAAAAGTAATGTAATAGAAAATAAACAGCTAATAAAATATGAACATTTTGGAAAAAAAATAATTCAAGCTATTACTTCTGAAATACAAAAGTATATTGGACTCATTAATCAGTTCAGAGAGTTGTATTAATGAATGGAAATTACTTCCTTCTAAGGTGTTTCTTTTACAAGATGGTTTCTTCTACAGAGTCAATGTGTCTCCTTTCTATATACTGAGTAAAGAAACAACAAAATAAAATATCTCTAATTTAAAAAAAAATAAGGGGCATATAGATTTGAAGGATTACAATACTAAATGTGAAACCTACTCTTCTTTCCCCCTTTCTTTATGTGATTGATTGTAAATCTCAATATACCCTGAGTAAGTCACATTATTCTGTTACACCGTATCTTATTGTGCCATACGTGCAATAATGACCTACTGAACATATGGTTGAGAAATGCAATTGAGAAATTCCTACTCTGGCAAACTGATAATATAATCACAAGCAAAATCCTCAAGAGCTTCTAAACTATGACAGGAGATTAAAAAAAAAAGTTATTTTCCTTGTGCTTTAAGAAAAGCAACTTAAGTATTCCCCTCCCTTTTTTTTTTTGTGAGAAATAACAGCCTCTAGGCAATGAAGTCCCTTAAATATGCAAACATCTGGGAAAGGAAAAAACAAAGCACAATGGCAAATGTGTAGAGACAACCACTCAGACATGTCAAAGACATTTCTACCGGCATACAAGAGAATTAGAAAACACAGAAGAAAGAATGTTAAAAGATGTTAAAAAAACAACAAAACAACATAAAAAAAAGGAGAAAAAACAGAGACAAGGGAAGGACAAAGGCACCCAAGAGGAACCTCTGTCCTAGGACATAAAAACAGCAGCTACCCTGTTTTCGCAATTGGCTTCAAAGAGCAACTCTGTTGGTTTGGTTCTTTTTTTCCTGACCACGTTCCCGGGTGCCTCAGAACTAGGCTGCCCATATTTCCTTGCCTTTAAAGTACACTGGTCCCAACCACACTACTAGAGCACTGGATTTGGTATCTATGCTGCAGACATTCATTTGCTTTGCCTCAATTCAGGTAATTCCCTCTGACCTCTCCAGCCCTTTGGAAGCCACCAGCACAACAGTGGCTGCTTTGCAGGGCTGCCATACTCATGCTTGGAGGGTGTGCGGCTGAGGGCACTGCGCACCTTGGAGTGGATGGGAAGGCACGTCAGGTCCATACAGATGCTGTTAGACCCACTAGGTAGGGTGCTGGGAGCAGAACTATTGAATTAGATTCTGGGAAAAATCACTAAGCTTTCTCTGAGGAGACACATAGCTCCTCCACTCCAGAAGGACTCATCTCACTTGCATGCAATGTGGGAGTCACCAAGGCAGTGGTGTGTGTCTACACTCGGTAGTTTTTTCGTAAAAGCTTCCATGCACCAGATGAATTACTGATTGTTTTCCCTAGCACATCTAAACTCTTTTTATCCATTGTCCATCAACCAATCATTCACCTCACATGTAGGCACAAATGTGTCACCAGCATTGCAATCATATCCTGATGCCACTCTAATATTACGATCCCTTCATTTATGCAAAAAACAGTCTCTTACATACAGCAATGCTGTTCAAGTCCTACTTGCTGACTGCCTGTCACCTCTTGAACAGAAATACTTTTGCTAATGGGACTACCTGAGCACGGAACTCTACAGAGAACACAGTTCCTAAAAAGTGCTTTCAATAATTCCTTTATATTGTTAATCTCTTCAGAAAAATCTGCAATTCCAAACTTGACTTCTGTCTGTTTAAAATCTGACTTTTAAAATATCATCTAATAACATTAATAAAATTCTGGAGTATAAAAGGTAAGATCCTTATTTCTAAAAGATTTTAATTTCTATACCCAATGTTAGCTTCAGCTACTTACAGTCCAGCCTTTTGCACAATACTGTGCATTATGAGCAGGAATACAATACTGTACAAAGTGGAAATAAGAGAGATTGAGAAAATGGTTGGGGAAAAGCACGAATCCAGATGTTAACTTTCACACAGTGAGCGTAAAGAGCCACTTGGTAACAAACTCACACATCGAAGACTTGTGGCATTTGAGGTTAAGTGGGAGCATCTCGCTGAGAAGTCTGATATCAGCTACTCTCTACAGCAAAAGTGGTCACAATTCTGCAAATCAGTGCCATTACTGGTTCCAACATCTCCTTCATTTCTGCTTTTAATCCTCTTATAAGGATATTAAGATATCCAGGAATATCTCAGTTCTCTGGGACAGGACAAGTAGACCAGCACCCAAAAGGTTAAGATTATCCTGCACCATTAAAACCACCCCAGACTTACACTTGTCCGTATCTTTATCTCCCATTGTCCTCTCTGCAACTGCAAATTCCTCCAACAACAACAGCAGCCTTCAAGAGAAAAGTCTGTTGGGTTTTTCTGAGCAATTTTCATCCCTTCTAACAGCTTTCCTGCTGCAAGAGTGCAAGTGGGATCAGAAGCAGGCGGGATGTTAGTTTTCATCCCCAATTATAAAGGAACTAGATTTCTTATAAGCGTTCACATTTGTGTTCTTGCCGACCCTTCTACAGATGGCTGGTATATCCTCAGAACAGAAAAGAAGGATTAAAGGAAATTCTAGATAATGAAGGCTGTAATATGGATTAGAAGCATAATTTTTATTTTTTGTTTCAAAACACATACACACTGCATAGCATTCCATTCCTTTAATGTGGAGACACTAATATTAAAAAAGAAATATGACATGGTTATTTTAATTATGTAAAAATGTAATTGGCATTTATTGCATAGGGCTTCAGAGAGATAGAGGCATGGGATGGAAAGCTGATTTTTTCATTAAATAGCTGCCCCAAGGCAGATACATTCTGAACAAAGCACCTTTTCATGAGATATACCTGTCCCATGGAGAGAACAACAAAGGGAATGAGAAAGGTGATGTAGGAAGTCTGAACAGGGAGAGAATGATATGAAAAGAGTCCATTAGAAAAGAGAAAAAAGGATAAAAGAGAAAGTAGGAAGTGGGATGGAGTGGCATGGTATGGTCTAATAAAGGTTAAATGATTTAATAAGAAAAAAAGAAGCCTTCAGAGGAGAAGGGGCAAAAAGAGGGAAAGGAGAAAATTAAAAGAGCACACTTAGAGGATAAGAAGGATTAAAACCAAGATGGAAAAAGAGAAAGAAAAAAAAATCCTCTCCAAAGAATGCGGAGGAAAAGGCAAAAAAAAAAAATCACATCCATGCATACAGATCACTTCAGGGAGCAAAAGGCTAGTGCCCGTTTGCGTCTGTTGTATCGTACATTTAACTGTATGGCATTCCTCAGCACTTCTGACTGCTTAAGGAGCATTAAATAGACGAGTCATCAAAGATGGAGGTAAGGGCAGAGTCCAGGATCATCTCTACTTTCCCACTGACACTTACCTCTTCCCTGCTTTGCCTGAAGGTGGCTATCAGCAGCGAGGCTCAGAAAGAGCCCAGAAAGAGCATCTCCCTGCCTATTTTTCCAAGATGAGGGGTGGTATGAGAAAAAAAAGTCCCCTAATCAGTTGCATACACTCCTAGTGGAATGCCTGCCTCTCTCTAAGAGATCTGATCATCTGACACCACCAGAAATTGACAGAGGAGAGCAGATAAGCAGTCGCCATTATGCATTCATTTACTTTTCCACATGGGGGAACTGTGCTTATAACGCTTGCTGACACTCTACAGCAGTACCTTAGCAATGGGAACCATCATTCATACTATGGGAAACTATGAATACACCAAGAAAAAGGGATCTAATTTTCTAGTGCTTTCTGTGGATTAAAAATTAGAGGCTTTGATGCATCACCACATGACTTTGCTCATATCTTACTGCCACTATTAACAAGCAGATATGGCAAGGGGCGTCATCTTTCCCTCCAGAGATTCGGACAGTGTCATGGGAACAGCACACCATCTCAGGACTATTCACCTACAAAGCAGCTGCCCAGCTTTGCTCCTGGAGGCAGAAATCATGGCAAAGAAGCTCTCTGATACTTATGTCACCAGAGAGCATGTTTTTGAGTGGTGGAAGTACTGGACCTGCTACTATTTCTTTCTCTTGCTACTCAACATCTCCCAAGGAACCGAACAGAACCAGAGCAGCACTGAGGAGGCAGTGGAAGAGCACTGAATCCCGAGGTTGCCGCATTTCATAACTCCTCAGAGCTTTTCCTAAAGGCCTTCTGCAGATGTCGCTGAATTGTCCAAGTCTTTGTAACCATGGGAGTGCACTTGTCACATTTCTTTAAATACATTTTAAGTTCTGTTGTAATCATGGGAGTACAGTAACAGGAACCAGAAACATAAGCATAGAGTAACTACAACTTAGTTCTGCCACAATTTAAACCTTATTTGCACTTGTGTAAATTAAGAATCACTAACCACCATCACTAAGATGAAAGGTTACTGCATTGATTACAGACTTTTTAGTGTCTGCATTTTGTTATTTCTGGATCAACGTGAGACAAAAATTCTATACTACTAACCATATACAAAAAAAGTGCTAAAAATAATTTAATCATTCTCTTGATTTTCTTTCTGCTGTCAAATTCCTTGAACTTTTAGTGGAAGCAGTATCCTACCCATCAGTTCAAAATACATACATATACACCTGCTAGTTTAAAATTCCAGGTGCAAAATTCATAGTCACTGTCTGTTCCTTTAAAATATGACAGAATGGATTAAATCTGGGGCAGAACACCATACAAGAACATCAACGTTGCTAAAGCATGCATGAAGGACATGGAAGCTTCCCCAGCTTCCCTGGCACGGAACTAGTACTACATGGTACTTACTTCTAGAGATGTGTGGTTAAAATGGTTAGGTTTAAGCCTTTTATTCTTCACTAGCTTGCAAGTTCACTCTCCTAAGGAATTTTCCACACACAAAGGGGAAAAAAAATCTAGTCTTTTGTGGCCACAATCATAAAAAATTACCACATGCTAATGAAGCAAAGCTGCATCCAAAGTTCAAGATAGAATTAGAAGAACTTTCAGATAAATTTATTTAACATAAAATTTGATCTGAGTTTTACTAATGATAAAGCAACTGGATCAACCTGGGCAGGCTGTACTGTTTTACTCTGCTATTACTCTGCTGGTCATCCTCTGCAACACTAGTCATTTTAATGTCTGGCTCACAGTATAAATAACTGTAACGGGGGAGGGAGGAAATTCCCTTTCAGGCTCAAAGCAATGCAAGTACACTGGCTGATTGCTCCACCCTGTCCAGGAATGTCCCTCGGGGCCTCCTGTCCCACAAGGCTTGCAAAGCAGCTTATTCTAGAGGGTTTTTTGGAAGCTAGAAAGGAGTTTTAAAAATATCTAACCCACTCTGCCTCTCTGCCTTTGGGTTTATTGGCTTAGGCACACAGTAGACAGAATTCACTACAATAAGAGGAGACAACAAAGACATTTAAATGGGAGACTAGATTAATATAAGAAATAATCCAACTTGAGTGAGGAATAGATCCATACGTGGTGATGTGGAGCATTCTGATGCCAATTATTTTGAGTTATTCATACAAAACTGCAAACAAATGGAAAAAAATCCCATATGACAAGCCACTGATTAAAGGCCTTGAGGAAATAGATCAGGAAGGGCATCTGAAGAAAAATACTGCAGTGAATTTTGAGAACTATACATTACAGGGCATAAGTAACAATTTTATATTGTATCTCTTGAAAAATGCATCAGAAAGACTTGAGAAAGAAGTATTATCTTTGAATTAGCCAAGTAAATATGCCAAAAATTATGCACACCTGGAGACACATAAGATCTAAAGGACTTGGAAATTGAAGCTTATGAGGGACCAATTATTGTTTCTATTGGTGGATACTTTTTATCTGCGCATTGTTTTATATTCTGATGTCAAGAATATTAAAAAGGTGAAGCGCTTCTTTCTCATTTTTCAGTACCTGTAAAAATTACTTTTAACTTAATTAACGAAAAATGAATCTTCAGACACTTATCACACATTCATAATCACAAGTAACTTCTTTACTAATACACCGCTGCTTTAAGAAACTGTATCTTTCAGCTTTTCCATTTTTATCATCCCCATCTAGAGTGCCTGCTGGCAAATCAGCAGCATGATGAAAACGAGTGAAGAACATGAAGATATATAAGTGTGAATTTCATGAAGTCTGTTGCTCCCACTATGCTATATACTCTTGGCGAGTAAAACAATGTAAGTACTTAGCTGCAAAACCCCATGTTGTGCATCTCATCCCAGTAGCAATTACAGCAAGAGTCCAGCTGTAAAAACCTGATGGAGTTGCTGTGCAGATTCAAAGAATCAAAAGTGCAATTCATTAGAACTGCTTCACTTGCTTTCTGCAGCATTTTCGATGCTGGTGTACACAGAGAGAGGGGTGCAAAGTCACCCGAATCCTCACCTTTTCACTGCTCAACAGAGGTTTCAAGCTACCAGAAGGTAACCCAGAGACTCAAGAAATACCACAGACAGTATTTTAAACCTTTCTCGCACAAGCTGCAGGACACCACTGAGGAGAAAGAAGGGACCACACGACAAAAAAACCTTGCGGTCTTTGGATTTAAGAAGGAACAGAACAAGAAGTCCCCTTATACCAACTACTAGCAACAAAATCAAGGGAAAGCTTTACCCTTCTTTGAAGCTTTCTGAATGAACTAAAAGATGATTTTTGTACTCAGTGATAACCAAGTCAGCCTTCTGTATATTCACCTATCATAACATCTTTTTGTAAAAATAAATACGTTGCTTGAATAGGTACTGCAGTGTTAAATTAAAGCTTTAAGAAATGCACAGAAAACAGTATTTAAAAGACTATTTCCTGTGGAGTCTCCAGATTATGGCAATGATGGGATAAGTTTACTGCTGATTGCTGCAAAACAGAGTATGTATCAAGGCAAAGATGAGTTGGGCCAATGGCAGAACTTACAGTAACCGACTTCCTTTTAATTTGAAAGTGCCCTGCACTTAAAGTATTTCCGAACTGAGGAGGTTTTTTTAATGACAGCAAAGTATCCTGTTACGTACATAGAACTGTTCTTTTACACTGTAACTTGCTACTAACTGTTAGGGGATTTATCTTCAAGAGAAGAATAGCAACGAAGATGGAAATTAATTCAGTTTTCTGTAACCGTAGCAGGGACACTACTGTAAATATACAGAATTCCCATTAAGAGATTATTTTTAGTCCTCTGTAATAAATGATCACCAACTTCGCAGACAGAAACATTCTTACATATTTTTTTTTCCTCCTGGCTCAGAGAACATATCTCATACCTATGAATTCGAACGATTAAAATAATTCTACCAATTACTTTGCTACATTCCAGTATGCATAGTCAAGTATGTAATGCAATAAACTATGCCTGAATGGTCTGTTTACCCCACAGCAAGTTACAAGGAAAACTCTCTCCCCTTAAAGGACTTGTCTCTGCGGAGCGTGCAGGCTGGCAAAAAGCCAGGGGAAGCTGGTGCTTAAGCAACCCAGACTGAGCAGTGCCTGTGTGCATTGCAATCTCAGCCAACCGCAGTAAATGTTATTGGAGTTTTTGTGCTGTAAAATTGCTGCTTTCATGCCCACTGCATCTGACAATAGGAATCCTTGGCCTTGCATGAGAGAGGAAGGCTGATGTGCCTTCTAGTCAGATCTCCGCATCCTTAAAAAGTAGGGTTACTACTCCTGTGTACTCCTAATGGGTTACTGACAAAGAAATTCATGTCAATGCTACATCCAGACACAGCAACATACTAAATGGAGAAGCCTTTCATGTCTGAAGTAGAAATTACGCTTTAAGCATAGTCTTTAAGCTTTTAAAATAATTTATAATATTTAAAAAGATAAAGGATGTTAAATTAAAGGTGCCAGATGTCTAGCCTTTTACTTTTCAAAGGAACTTTGAGATAAGCTCTGTTTTCACAATCATCTAATGCATATCTATTCAATACTTTTTCGCTTAGTGACTTGAGTTCAAAATCCTCAGTATTTCTCCTATCAAAGACTGTGATAAGCATCTACCAGCAGATTTTTCAAGAGTCCTATTTACTTCCAGTGAGCAGCATGTTTAAAGCACTAAAACATCCTTCAACCTACAGCTGGCCAGAACAGAGTTCAATTGGAAGCCAAAAGCCGACAAGAAGACAAATCAGATTTTTTGTTTTCATCAAATGCTGTATTTTTTCCTACAGTGACTTCTTCAACACTACAGAATAAAACGCGTGCTGCAGTTGCATTTCAATGACTTGACTCCTGTATTAACCCCCGCTGGCAACTTCCATTTAATCCAACAGCAACCTGGCTCTTCTCAGAAGAGCAGAATCAGGCGCTAGTAATCACTCAGCAGAACTAAGGAATAAATTAGATATTTTGTGTACTTTCAGAACTCTTTTTCTTCAATGGTAACTAAAGAGTCAGTCCCAGATGAAGGAAGAAACTTTTCCACAATCAGTAAGACAGGATCGTGCATGTTATCCTCACTATATTTATGCATTTTGTACCAAACTGGCAGACTTCTGGTGCTCTCCAATGCAACAGCTCCTTGCAATGAGCATGACTATGGAACTAATTTAAATTCAGCTAAAATAAACAAAAAATGAAATTACTGACCAAGCTTTCATGGCTGGGAAAAATCACATTGCTTTTTTTTTTTTTTTAAGAAGAACAACCCCCAGTGAGAGCACTCTAAAGACTAGGAAACCAGAGATTAAATAAATAAATATTTTTAGCAAAACCTCACAACCTTCAACTCATTCTATGTTTCTGGAAGATTTTTGTATTCTTAAAGCTATCAAGGCTTTGTGAACATTAGAGCTGGTAAGAAGGGCTTGTAAAACTGTAAGTTGAGGCTGTTGCCACTGAGAGATCAAAAAATGGGAGCATGTGTAAGATCTTCAGTCCTCTTTTCCTAAATAAGGCTTTAAAAAAAAGAGTTTGTATTGTAGTACAGAGTTAATATTAGACCTTTCCCTGAAATAATGAAAAATCATAAATAACAAGAGCTTAATGTTATGATGTGAGGCATCTGTGTCTGATCCTGACCTCAAACAAATTATTTGCTGTGTGATTGCACATCATTAGTACCTCTGGAGTCAGCCTAAGCAGTAGCTGGGTAAAGGCCTCAGCTTTGCAATTCATAATGAAAGTAAACTCTCTGTGTGACTCTTTCATTCTCCTTATATCTTCTATATTAAAAATTAACTTCTACCATAAACTTGTTAAGAGCCTACATTTCCCCACCAGAGCATTACATCCTCGTTCCTGATCGTGACGTCAGGCCAACAAGTCAGATATCATGGTAGGAGTTTGCTATAGACCACCTAACCAGGATGAAGAGATAGACAAAATATTCCATAGGCAGCAGGCAGAAGCTTCGCGATTGTCTCCCCTTGTACTTGTAGGGGACTTCAACTTCCTGGATATCTGCTGGAAATAGAACACAGCAGAGAGGGAACAGTCCTGGAGGTTCCTGGAGTGTGTGGAAGATAACTTCCTGACACAACTGGTGAAGAAACCGACAAGGAAAGGTGCCCTGCTGGACCTGCTGTTTGCAAACAGAGAAGGTCTTGTGGGGAATGTAATGGTTGGAGGCTGTCTTGGACACAGTGATCATGAAATGATAGAGTTTTCAGTCCTTGGAGAAGCAAGGAGGGGGGCTAGCAGAACTGCCACTTTGGACTTCTGGTGGGCAGACTTTGGCCTGTTTAGGGACTTGGTTGGCAGAGTCACTTGGGAAGCAGTTCTGAAGGGCAAAGGAGTCCAGGAAGGCTGGACACTCTTCAAGAAGGAACTCTTAAAGGCACAGCAACAGGTCGACCCTGTGTGCTAGAAAATGAGCCAGTGGGGAAGAAGAGCAGCCTGGCTGAACAGAGAGCTCTGGCTGGAGCTCAGGAAAAAGAAGAGAGTTTATGATCTTTGGAAGAAGGGGCAGGCATCACAGGAGGAGTACAGGGCTACCGTGAGGCTGTGCAGGCAGAAAATTAGAAGGGCTAAAGTACAGCTGAAACTTATAGCGCAGCTGGAACTCAATCTAGCTAGTACTGTTAAAGACAATAAAAAGGGTTTCTATAAATACATTGACAATAAAAAGAGAACTAAGGAGAGTCTCCCCTCTCTAGTAGATGTGGGGGGAAGCATAGTGACCGGGGATGAGGAAAAGGCTGAGCTACTTAATGCCTTCTTTGCCTCAGTCTTTAGTAGGAAATACAGCAGTACTCTGGGTACCCAGTCCCCTGAGTGGGAAGACAGGGATGGAAAGCACAGTGAAGCTCCCAAAATCCATGAAGAGGTGGTTAGCGACCACTTAGACATACACAAGTCATGGGGCCAGATGGGATCCATCCCAGGGTCCTGAAGGAGTCGGCAGAAGTGCTCGTCAAGCCCCTTTCCATCATTTACCAACAGTCC